>NW_022983475.1:2670466-2778526 GCF_010015735.1 Aaosphaeria arxii CBS 175.79
TGGTAACTGAAAAGTTGGTGTGGTCTTGGCAGAGTGATCAGCTCGCCCGTCTGATCAGCTCGCCCGTCCAGTACGTTAGCATTATAGTAGTTTTCTGATCTAAGTATTTGATCTGGTAATTAACTGTTAATAACGTAATAGTAGGCAGCGCTAACGATCATAGATGCTGATAACTACCCGCTGAGATAAACATTTACCCGAGGTCTGCTCTTGACTGCTACAATATCATCAGATTAAATAGTAATACTAATGCTTTCTTTCCAATTTGCATCGGGACGATGTCAAGACGGTTTAAGGGCCGTAGCGCTATCGCTTGTCTAGCATGTCATAGCCAGAAGCTCAAGTGCAGTGGAGGTAAGCTTCGCTCTTCTTTTTGCCCAGTTTGTTCCTGACTCAAAGGTTGCAAGGGGACCCGTGCCAAAGGTGTCGCACGCGCGGACGGGAATGCGTTTTTCCAATCAGAGACCGGATATTATCTGTATCAGAGAGCTACATACGTGATCTCGAAGCTCAAGTGCATCAATCGCAACAAGCGCGTATGCAGCAGCAGGATCCTGCTTGCAGCAATCATATGGGTAATACCAATGAGATCGAAAGGTCACAGTCAATGAAAGACTGCACCGCGGAGTGTTTCGTTCAATCTGTAAAAGAACTATCGTCCCTTACAGCGGCTGCTGGGTCGTCTCCTACGGAATCTATGTCGAATGGCCCAGGGCGATACACATATGCTAAGCTTAAATTTGACTACATCCGTGAGTGCAATAACACGTCGATCTTTCATTCATCTTGGCTGATCTTGTTTCGCCTAGAACCTGAGATTTCGATACGGCTACCACCTAAGCCGTATGCCTTACATCTTCTCGAAATATTCGAGGAAGGCTTTTGCGACTATCACTGGTTCTTGCGGCGGAAGTTTCGCGAACGGCTAATGCTCTCTTACTCGGACCCCCAAACCCAGACTACTGATCGGAACTGGCTTTGTCGAGTTTCTGTGGTGCTTGCCCTTGCCGAAACGTGGAATCGTGGAAGGAGTGCAACTTTAGGGAATACCATTCCCAGCCAAGAAAATGCAGACCCTATCGCCCGACCCAGTCCATCATCAGATACCATCGATGTATGGGGAGAAACACTTCCAGTGCCACCAGGGTCAGAGCTATTCGAGCAATGTTTGTTGCTGCTCAAGATATCCCTCGAAGAACCATCATTAGAGGATGTTGAGGCACTTAATCTAATAGTAAGTTCTTGCAGTGTAGCGAGAGATAAGTACACAAAGACGAGCGCTAATCCACTTGAAGGCGTTTTACAGCTACACCCTCAACAGACGTAAAACGGCCTTTTTCTACGCAAGGCAAAGCTTATCCCTAGCGAAGCTTCTTTCCCTCGACCAGCCCAGTACTCATACCTTCGATTCTGAGCAACGTATCTTAGAAGAACATCGGAAACGGATCTGGTGGACATGCTACTGTATGGATCGAATGGTGAGCACTGAATTGGGAATTGCACCCATGCAAGATTCCATCACCAAAGGGTTACAATATCCTGATTCAAGTCACCTATCGCCGCCCGAGCGTGCAGACTTTTTCGAACCGTTCTTGCTTACGGCTCAGGTGCAACTCAGTATCATCAAAGGCAAGGTTGTTGAAACTGTAACGCAACAACTACAATTGAAGAGTGACACGGACCCAGTCGCTGTGCTTAAACCCTGCATGGATCTAGTTCAGAGTTGGAGAGAAGGTCTGCCTCCGGATCAATGCTTCTCATTCGATGCCGGAATTCCTAGTGCGATGTTTGCGCTTCCTTTCCACAGGGTTTTGGCATCACTGTATCTGAGATACCACCAGGTAAGAAAGTTTTCCAAAGGTTGAGCTCTAGTTGATGAGTCCAGTGTATTATACTGCTTTTCAGACCCATCCTCCTTCGCGATTTAGCTGCGACGGTAGGCGAGAGTGGTCCTTCAGGCTTGTCGCAATTCAACGATACCTTTGAATCAATGAAGTTGGAGTGCATAGAGGCCGCTAGGAGTAATTGTAAGATTCTAATGGATCTTTGCAAGATGGGCAAGATTGGTATGCATTATTAAACGTTTTTATGCGATTGAGTCTACCTTGACTGACATCTTAGCAGCCAAGTTTGGATACTGGGAGTCTCTACATCTCTTCTCAGGTCTGGCAATCCTGGCACTGTCTCGTTGCCTGAATCTCCCAGTGTCGCCCGCTTTAAGAGCTACAGGGAGCGCTTTCAATGACCGTGAGGTTGAAACAGAGGATGCTCAGCTATACACGGGGGCGCGATGTCTCCTCGTGGAGATGTCTCGCATTGGAAACCTCGCCGCGCAAGACTTCACAACCATGCTGATAGATATTGAAACAATGGCACGAACGATTTTAGACAATCGCCGAAAAGGTCAATCGAGCATCGTACAATCGGCGTCGAATGGCGGAGACCAAAGCATACCTGAGGACACAGCTTTTGCGCCCAAAAGCTCAGATCTCCTGGATAGTATTCTTGAGGAGCAAATGTGGTATAACATAGACTGGGAGGACATTCTCCGATATGGAGACGGTACATAACTAATTTAAATAGATACCCAGATGCCACAGCGTGTCTTGATGATGATCGTCATGACTAATTACTTGATGTACTTCTTCAAGCGGCTATGAACCAAGCGGTTCTCATGTTCAAACCTAGTACGTGCTTGTCTCATCAAGACTAACATAGAGTCAAATACCCTACTTCATTGCTTCAGCTATTCTCTTGATGCACTCCTCTACCAGTTCTTCGGGTTGTGTAAATACCAAGCGGAACCAGCCGGGTTCTTCGGCACCTGCTTCATCGCCGCTCACAACATACACTTGTTTCGCCAAAAGCAGTTTGTACACAAGAGCCGTGCTCGCATGCGGCTCCCCATCTACAACAGATTCCGGATGTTTCTCTTGCAGCTTCTTGCTGAGGTTGATGAACAGGAAGAAAGCGGCATTGGCATTGGGCGCGTACGGAATGTCATACTGATTGAGCATCTTGACTGCGAAAGCATAGGCTTTTGATATACGCTCTTGGTTGGTTTTAATGTAAAAGTCAAGAAACTTCTCATCGTTGAGGATGTGTGTAACTGCATTCTCAGCAAGTGATGAAGGAGCCGACATCAGAGAAGGTGAGCGACATGCAGCTAAGAATCTCGGGTTTGATTGCGAGATTATGGCCGAAAGTCGGATACCATTTGCGCCAAAGTCTTTTGAGGTGCCCCAGAGTACGTGAATCAGACCGGGGTCAATGATGCCATCGAGATCAATCGAAAGTACAGACTCAAAGCCTACTGGTTCCTTCTCAAAGTGATCCACGGTATTCTTCCATACGGTGAGAGAATAAATTTCGTCGCTAACGAGATGGATCTGGTATTTTTGACAGAGCTTCATTAAGCTAATGATAGTCTCCCTTGGATAGCAACGTCCTAATGGATTATGTGGGTGGCAAAGCATGAGCGCGCGCACTTTGACACCTTGTTTGTTCGACTCCAGCAGAGCCTCTTCGTACTTTCGCACGCAGTCGGTCGACAAGGGATTAACATCACCAAAGGATACCGGGACAACGTTGACATTGGGGCGCTGCGTAATATCCGGCAAGAACGCTCTGTAATACGGTCTTCCAAGTAGAATTCCTTCGCCGGGATTGGCCAAGGCCCATGCTACGTGCTCGATGGAGGCTGTGACTCCGTTCGTTACCACAATTTGATCCGCGTCCACGGGGGTGAAGGCACCAAAGCGCTCAGTGAAGAACTTTGCAAGAGCCTTTCTGACCGGAATAGAGCCGAAAGGACCATCGCCATATGTGAAAGCCCTCGCATTTGTGTCTACGAGGTTTTTTTCGTTGATGAAGTCTCGCAACTCTCCGTGCATAAGAGCATTTTCGGCACATCCTAGGGATACGTACCCCTCCGGATTCGTGTTCGGATCCCAGAGGTTTGCGCATACTTCCCACAAAGTTGGCTGGTGATATGTTAAAAACAAAGAAGCTATAATGGAAAAAACCAGGTACCCACGATGTCATTCGACCCTGACTCACTTGCACTGGCCCCGCGGGTGGAAAGACCAGTTGGCTTTGTGCGAATCGGTATCTCAGAAGTCATGATGAGATTGGATAGTATGGAGTTCCGAAAATGGCCGACAGAAAATGAGTTGTAGTTTTTACTCGGACTTGTAGCAGTTAGGTGCCATAAACAATCGCAAGTGTAAAGAGAGGCTTGTATATTTGTAGCTGCTGGTCAGGAACCCAGTCATCGCAGTTCTAAATCTAGGGGCGATAGCACCCCACCTAGTCACGCCGAGGTCGCGCCCTACACAGAACGTGTCGCGATCAGCAGCGCTTGAGAAGTCAAACCCGTCCCGTCATCTATCATTTTGAAGAATATGATTTAGTATGTCTAGCATAAGTGATCAATGTGGCAATTAGTTATTCAAATTTTGCTAACATGCTATTGCAACCTCTTTTGACTACGACGGATCTCTCCCTACGTTCTCACCAATGTTTCCTCGTCGCTGCTATAAACTTTTCCGACGGCTAATATGTTGATACGGAGTTCCTTTCAGGCCTTATTGATAGAATTCATTTATATTCCCAAGGAAGTCCAATCATCAGTCGTGATGGAACGTCTACCGGAGGGCCGAAAGTGGAACTGTTCAGAGAGGGCGCACGGCGCTAAACCGAGAGTGTTCGCAGAAGGCGCCAATTGCAACAATGCTGAGCTTTTCCGTGTTCACAGAAGGCGCTGGCCTTCCAGGTTTGATAACAAAGATTTGATAAGAGGAAGAGGATCTGAATGTATTCAAACACGAATCTCGAAGCGCATCAGTCTCGATTGACCTTTCGCCGATCAAGAGCCTTGGTACTGTAGAGAAACTATTTCTGTTCTCTTCGTTTCTTCTCCTAGACACAATGAGTAGTCTTGCACGCAAACCTCTATTCCGTCCACATGTGGAGTCATGGCACTCTACCCCAACCAAAAGTGTCGATGATGCCTTTCGATTTCATCAAAGTCTACCAGATTATAAACCTACACCACTTGTCAGCCTCGCCAGTGTAGCCAAAGAAATTGGCGTTCGAGCCGTCTATATCAAAGACGAGTCGTCTCGGTTTGGTCTACCGTCATTCAAAGTTCTCGGTGCCTCATGGGGTACTTATCGAGCGCTGGCGGAAAAGCTGAATCTACCGGTGGATGCAGACCTTGATACCGTCCGCCAGGCAGCATCAACGCAAGGCATCAAGCTTTATGCTGCCACTGATGGTAATCACGGCCGAGCAGTCGCATGGATGGGAAAGTTGCTAGGACTTCCCTCAGTCATTATGGTTCCAGCGGGCATGCATCAATCCACAATTAGCTTGATTGAGTCAGAAGGAGCTGATGTGATCGTTTCGCACGGGGATTATGATCAAGCCGTCCAAGAGGCTTATACTGCTGCAAATTCCGAGGGGGGCATCCTCATTCAAGACTTCGCTTTTGGTGATTACCAAGAAGTAGCTCAATGGATTGTGGACGGCTACCAAACGATGATGCAAGAGACACAGGATCAGCTCCAGGGCGACAAGGCAGATCTCGTTATTGTACCGGCCGGAGTAGGATCATTCGCCCAATCTGCCGTCTCTCATTTCCGCCAGCCGGGCAGTTCGACCAAGGTCCTTACTGTAGAGCCAGATACCGCAGCATGTCTACGTAAGAGTTTTGAGAGCGGGAAATTGACCGCGATCTCCACAACGCCTACCATCATGGCGGGATTGGATTGCGGTACGCCCTCATCGATCTCTTGGCCAATGCTGCGAGAAGGTGTCTGGGGAAGCATCACGGTGTCAGATTTTGAAGCGCATGTGGCGACTGATGATATCCAAAGTTTTGGTGTGTCTGCCGGCCCTTGCGGAGGCAGCACATTGGCAGCACTGCGACGGCTCTGCTCTTCAGATAAGACGAAACTGGGCCTTGATCATAACAGTGTGGTCGTATTGCCATGTACAGAAGGCATGAGGGAATACACCTTGCCTCTCGATGTGGCCATCGATGACCCTATAAAGCTCACCCAGCAGTTGGTTCAGATAAATTCCGCAAACCCGGGCATGGGAAGTATACCTGGTCCAGGAGAAACCGAACTTGCAAGATATATTGCCGCTTGGTTAGAACACCGAGATATTGAGGCACACTGGGTTGAACCAACCAAAGGACGACCTTCAATTGTAGGAGTATCTCGCGGGACCGGTAAAGGCAAAAGCCTGATGTTTAACGGTCATATCGACACAGTAACACTCGGAGGCTACGAGGGTGATCCATTAAGCGGCGAGATAAAAGATGGGAAGATCTATGGACGAGGGGCGGCTGATATGAAATGCGGCATCGCTGCCAGCATGGTTGCACTCGCCAAATCTAAGCAGCTTCGTCTTGCAGGAGATGTCATCTTTGCCGGCGTAGCAGACGAGGAGAATTTGAGTATTGGCACAGAAGACATACTCAAGGCTGGCTGGAGAGCAGACGCTGCTATTGTCTGTGAACCCACAAACCTGAGCCTCGTCAATACTCACAAGGGCTTCGTATGGCTTGAAGTAGACATCCATGGCGTGGCAGCTCACGGTTCACGAGCGGACCTTGGCATCGATGCCATTACTAAAGCAGGCCATTTCCTTGTGGCATTGGACCGGCATTCCGATGAGCTTCGGAAATCAAGAGACGACTCATCTGTTGGACCACCTACAATTCATGCCTCCATGATCAAGGGTGGTGAAGAAGCGTCATCATATCCTGCCATTTGCACATTGACAATCGAACGTCGGACTCTTCCAGGCGAGACCTCCACACTCGTAGAGCAAGAGCTGCGCAACATCCTTGATAAAATAAAGGGAAGTGTCAAAGACTTCAATTTCGACATCAGAGTAACATTCGAACGACCATCATTTGAACTGCCCCGCGACCATCCTTTCTGCAACATGGTCAGCAACATTCTCGGCCAATCTAGTGGGGAGAAGAAGGAGTTTGAAGCAGTGCCATATTGGACAGACTGTGCTCTCTTGGCGGAGAAGGGAATTTCAACCTTGCTTTGGGGCCCAGTTGGGGACGGCCTGCATGGAAAGGAAGAGTGGGCTGGGGCCGAGTCTGTTAATGTAGTCACAGCCGGGCTTACGTCTATCGCGGAGGAATTCTGTAAATAGATAGCATCAAGTAACATAGATGAAGGAGATTTGTCAAATAGCCTCGGCATTAGGATCAAAATATCAATGGAAAACAAAACGACCACTGATTTTCTCTCGCACACTATGCATGACTAGATTCTCGGCACAGAGTCACCATAAGTCGCCGAGCCTTGAATCTTTTTCTTACAGGTTTTGTGTGTTCGTCAGATGGATTGTACCAGAGCGCCCCACGGTTCATGGATGCCATGACCGCCAATCCAATCTGCTATCGTTGCGCCAGCTTTGAAATGTGATACGAGGTGTGAGGCTCGCTCCTTCCAACTGTTTAAATGCTGAAAACAAAACCCACAAGTACTATCCACAGCATCGCAGCTTTGCCGAAGTTTGTCCACGCTTGAGTCCAATGCCCAATGCTCCCACTTCACGCACCCATGGAACTTTACGAGATGTTGCCACAAGTGATCTTTCCTGTAAAAGGTTCGATCTGCGATGCTACGTTCTGCACAGGCGGAGAACTCGTGAGACTGGAGATGTTCCTCGCCAGGGTCTTCTTCTCCACAGAACGAGCAGCGAGGTTTGCTTTGGCCGACGCACCAAACGATGGGTTGCGCATCTAAAGGTAATAAATCGGAGCATACCCAGGCGTCCAGACCTGGGAGATGGACGGATCTTTCGTGTCGAACCCAATCGGACTTTTTGGTAAAACTGCGGCCGCAGAAGCTGCATTGCAGAAGGTACGACGAATGGCGCCCTCGTCGACCTCTTTTGCTGGACAAGGTAGTAATTCTAGATCGAGAGCTCCGCACCCCTTCAGTGGTGCCAGTATACGAACTATTCGAGTCTTGGGACAGGTAGACCGAAAGCTCGCTGGAAGAGTCATGAACCGAAAATGTACCAGTAGAAGATGTGGCTTCTGCACCTGCCGCTCCCACCGATGCGATTGAGTGATCGTCCGGTGTGGTTGAAAGTAGAGTATCCTGTGACATTTCCATCAATGCATTCTCAATATCTACCATGGACGCGGGCTCTTCCTCTGGTGGACTGTTGCGCCATCTTGACAACGGCGACGTTGACAAGCTGTCGCGAGGAGCAGGTGATCCTTCGCGAATGGCCTTTTTGCTCCTCGGCCGTCCTAGCCCAGCAGCATGGCGCTGACGTCGACGAGCATTGCTGAACCAGTTGAGTATTTGTGTCAAGCTTAGACCAGTAGTCTGCACAAATATTTCTTTCTCTTGATCGGAAGGATATGGATGGTCTGGATGATTGGCCATCCATTGCCGCAACGGACGCGTCTTGAGTCCAGAGCGTGAGTTCGACCGTTTTCCGGTTGGCTTCACCTCATTAACTTCAAATCTCTCGAGAATTTGGTCAAAACTGGGGTGTTGATAGTCTGTAGGGTCTCCTTCGTATACACCATGGAGATTCCCGACCACAGGCTGCGGAGTTTCAAATGCAGAGGCTTGTCTCTTTGAAGGTCCTGCCAAACTGCAGGGCTGAAAAAGTGCAACGCAACTGGAACAAGCCGTTGTGGGATTCGGATTATCAGGAGTGGTGTATAGACTGAAACATTGCAGTCGCAGACGAGAGCAATGTGTACATGGCTCGACTGGCCGGAATGCCCCATTGAGCCGAAAAAACTCGTCCATCGCAAACTCTTCGCTGCTTGGAAATTGACTCTGCAAATCTGTACTTGTTCCAAAGCTGCTGAATCCTTGGAATGCATCCCGTGATAAGCCACATCCTTGCTGAAGCATGTTGTCGTTCCAAGTTGGTTGGGGCGCTGATGAATTTTCAGGTACGATCCCTTCGGACGCTCCGCCGTGCGGTTGAGGCTCTACACCACGATCCAGGTCATCGTCCTCCATCATGTCTGTAGTGGCATACTCGTGGAAAGGGAAGGAACTCAAGTCGGCGCTATCGGCACATTCGATTTGATTCATTGCTTGGTACACGCTGCGGATTTGCCTCAAACGAGTTGAAATCGACCTGAGTGGCACCCCATGCTAATGAGCATGAAAGGGATCTTGGAGATTGGTGTCGGTTTTGTTCGCAATTTGAATAAATCAAAGCAAATTTGGAACAGATCAAGTGTTCACATGTCATTCGATTAGAGGATCACATTTAGTCTCACGGAGTCAAACTCTCAACGTCTTTTGAGCGGAGGTAACGCACGAGCCACCAGTCCAAATTACTAGCCAATCAGTGGCCGTAGCAGAAGATTTCCGTGGTAGGTACTTCCCCTCTAGGCACCAGGTACCATGTACATATTATAATAACTACCAGATTGATCTGTTACTTGCAGGATTATTTTAGTGCCACATTGTTGCAATATTTATAATGTAGTTAAATATTTGTAATTCATCGATTAGGCAAGGAAAACCAAGCAAGGTGTAGAATAATTATTGTATTTAATTCTACTTGAAATCTTCCTTATTCAGTGTTGAAGCGTTGGTATACTTCATTCGTGTATTCCTTCATGTAACGGCCTTCCTACAAAATTTGGGAGATCGAAAGTTAATCAATCATCAAATTGTTTGTTTGTTGATCAAACCCCGAGCCAACGAGACAGCAGGGTAGAGCACCAAGGAAAAAGGAAAGAAAACCCCCCATTGCTAGTTCACATATCGCCCCAGTTGATGATTCATGTTATTCACAGCACATTCTCCTGACCGCACGCCTCGTGGACGTCTCCGCTTGCCCAGTGACCTTTGCTTCATCAATTCATTGTGAAATGATTGGCTGATCGAACACTATTCGCCCCATTTTCGACTCGCGAACGTACGCCTCATGTAAATACTGACATAGTTGTATCCCGGGGATGGAGATATCCATGTATTCGTCTCCCAATTCTTTCTTGGCGAGGTCATCGTAGGCGAAATCGCTGAGGCGGAGACAAATGCCCGGGCTGTCGACGGGCTCTCCTTTGCCGTTACGAAAAGTCTGATAAAAATGTTAGAGAACTGCGCACGGTAGTACACGGGTTGAGCATACCTCTTCTATAAGCGATCCTACCGCACGTAATTCAAGTCCGTCTGTGGTATTGCGCAACTGCGGCCGCCAAGTTGATAGTGTTGCTTCGCGCAACTCATTGTTGTCGTAGTCGACGTTTACACAGACGACGGCCCGTATGTTGGATTCTGACTTGAGGATATACTCTTCAGCTAACCTGCGTAGGCATCTCTTATTCTGCGAGTATGCAAATTCGATGATGACGCCAGCATATACTGCATGGTCATGCGCGAACGATATGTCCGGGTCATGTCTCGACTTGCTATTGTCGAAACGTATTGTAGTATGTCCGATGGGAAACAAATCCCGTGCGAATTTTGCCCTCCTGTCCGATCCATTACCAATTTCTTCGAGCTGGCGCCAGATGTCCCTCTCGACTCGGACGATAAATCTTTCATTTATCCTAAAACCACTGCGTATTACTAGTAGACATTGGTCTTCGTAATGGTCATGCCTGTCAAACTCTCTGTCAGCTAAGTTCATTGTCGTCGGTAAATTCTCCTTACCGGACCTTTTCGTCCACGAATCCCCAGAGTTCATTGTCTTGTTGGAGCGCACTCTGTATCTCATCAAAGTCCCCTTCTTCAAGCTGAAATCTTGTCCAATGGGTGTTTGCTGGGTAGGTTCCTGCTTCAAGTTGTCTGAAAGCCTCAATAACGCTCTCTGCCCCCGGAGACAGCTTCGCCATCGTTGTCGAAGACATTCGATTTCGTCTCTGTTTGCGATATTGACATGTAATTGTATTTCTGTGCAGTATTATCAAGTCATTCGGGGCCGATCGCCAGAAGATTAGTGTTTAAATTCGCTCAGTGATAGGGCCAATAGTTGACGTTACCACTCATCACCGTGCCCTAGGCTTCCATGGCTTCATTCTTGGCACTATAAGAAAGAACGCATCTACTTTATTCCGAGATTATTGTTCCCATCCCGGGTGCTAGCTACTGACTCTCAAGCTAGATGAGCACATGCAATCTTGCAGCAGCTCTGTGACTATGAAAAGAAAATTACAACCTATCCTATTTGGATTGTTACGAGCCAGAAACAGTTACAAAAATATCAAAGGTCATGAGGTAAATGAGATCATTATAGCTTCCGTCAGACGCAAAGACAAAAGAACAAGGCCGTAATGTTGCTGCTCAAACAACAGCTACAAAATTACACACGAAAAACCCTCATCGTGCTGATCTTTCGAATCCTGCTGTTGATCCTCCCAACGCCGGGCGAAGTCGGCGTCAAAGTCAACGTCAACGTCAAAGTCGGCGTCACTGAAACCATCATCCGTCTCAAAAGAAAAAGACTGTTCAAATCCTTGACGTTGATATGCCGACGCGTTTTCTTGGTTCTGAAAGAACCTGGCCGAGCGGTACAAGAGACCGATCCATGGCCTGACTTCCCGTAGTACATCCATCCAAGACACAGAGGATTGCGGGACACTGGAAGGACCACTGGAAGGACCACTGGAAGGACCACTCTGCCCTGATTGAGCGGTTCCCGCGTCATTTGGAGGCGTGTTCGACTGCTCAGTGCGTGGTTCTTGATAATTTCATTAGCCATTGGAATGGAGAGACTCGTTCAGATACTGTCGTGACTTGCCTTGATCTGGAGCTGTGGCATTGCTGCTTCCCTTTGTTGCTGATCTGAGCCAGCGTCCCGCAGATGTTGCATCGATACTCTGGCCATCAGCGATTTCGGTGTAAATCTTCAGACGCAGCTCTGATGCGTCGTGATAACGCTCATGTATCATTGCTCTTGCTTCGCGTGCTCGTCCCTCGGCGTTCCTCCCTATATCAAGCCCTCGCTTACGGTCACCGTCCTGGATGAGGCCATGGTGAAATGACTCTGCTCCATTTAAGAGTAGAGGTCGAATCAAATCACTCTCGCACCATTGAGAATAACGGTCGAGCTTCTCTTCAATACCAGCATCATCCTTCCTATCCCACTTAGTAGAGACGATTGTAACGTTTGGCATGTAATCGTTACCGCAGAAATGTTGCAGCCAAGTTAGAACCATTTTCTGGGACTTAGTCGAACGGTCATCATCAAATTTATCAACGTATATAAGACCGCGGAACTTAACATATGGCTGTATTGTGGCCATGGCTGTCATGAGAAGATAGAAAATCTCCCGATCGTCCATGTCGGCCGCGCTGAATCCTGGCATATCCAGGAAAATGTACTTCTTCCCGTTGATGATTGTAGGTACAAGAGCGGTAGTCCGTGTTCCTAAATGACTGGATGAGCGTCTAAAAACATCCCACTAAGCAGGTATTTCTAGTTACCGGATTGAAGAGTAGATGAGACGTAGACATTCGAACCTGTCACGGATTTGATGAAAGCAGACTTTCCAACTCCAGTAGCACCCGTGACAATGATCAGGTCAGCTCCCATGCTATGTCTCAATTAGCTATCAATTCTGGGGGCAAAAACGGCAATACATCTTATTTTTCGATGAACTTAGCAGCTTTGTCGGACAGTGCATTGCAAACTCTGGAAGATAGTTTCCTCCAGCCATCTGCTATAGAGCGTAATGGGGTTTTGGAAGTAATGTCCATGTCTTAAGGAAGCAAAGTAAAACCAGAATTGATCAAGTGGTCTTCGAAAGACAAGTGTGGGGAGTGGAGTGGCAGAAAGGTTCCACTTGACCTGTTCGATCGCGAGCTTAAATATTTCAATTGATCAGGACGTTACCATGATACATCAACCTCATTCGTCGACGACCCATCCAATGGTGGGAACGTAGAGATGAGCAGGGATATACTTAAGCGAACAGATTTATTGCATACTGCGGCGTAACGTACAATGGTGGGTTGATCGAGAACATCACAGGTTATCAACATCACTGCCTTGTTGTATAGGCTGTAGGCATGCAGGTTTCATGCATAGTCCTCTGCCACGCAACATGTTGAAGCACAATCATGACGAGAGCTGACACATTCGGGACGACTAATAATGCGATGTAAGAGCGATCCGATGTTGCGTTCTCGACTTCCTTTGTATTGCTCCACTTTATTCACATAGTATCGTGCAAACTTATACTCTGTGAAATGGCGTCTCATTTGCACTCCTCTCTTTTTGAACAGTTTTATCCTGAAATCGTTGTCCATTACGTGATTGATGGACTCAGCCTCGCACAACTAAAAGAGATCTTGATCAAGCGAGACCCAAGGCTGCTGATGAGGTACGCCATTGGCACAATCACATGGACAGCTCCCTAACCAAGACTCTAAGTGATTTCCAATGGAGAAACAAACTATTGGAGTTTGGCATTTCAAAAAATAATAACTTGCCCGACGCTGAATATATTCTCGAGAATCTTAGAGAAAACGGCTACGAAGTTGATCAGTGCCTAGTCATAGCTGACGGTATCCTCGTCGATGTTAGAGACTTACAACGATATTGCAAGCGCAAAGGCATATCATCAACCAAGGGCGAACTATCACTACGCGCGCAACATATCTTTTTCATTCCTCTGCCTTTCACGTTCACAGTTCTCGGTGATTTGGAGTTTTTGAAAAGCTTCAGAAAACTCCTCTGGTACACCCGTTTGCATTTCGATAAATGCTTCACTACCGGTATATGGTCACCGAACAATTATGGTATATATGGGCGACATCCGATATTAATACCAGGTCTTTCGAATCTCACTACGTTGCATAACATGATATGTGACGCCCTCAAACACTGGAGAAATGGAAACTGTAAAAGATTCTGGGCGGAGATTGCCACAGCTCAGTCGTTGCACAGATCGATCGTCCAGACGTACCACCATCGTCAATTTCCCGACATTTTGGCAATTTCACTGCTTCTCGAAAGACACCAGCTGTCTCGTCTCCGCATTGGTATGGCCAAAGATCTGTTCGCTTGGGCGAATGACGACGCCGTTGGCCTCCAAAGCCATGACCCTAGGAGAAGAATTTTTGAAGAGATGATACATTTGCCAATGGATCCTCAGGGTCACTTGTATCTCGCATACGATGCTTATTGCCGCCATCTTTGGATGACTAGGACGACTGGAAACGGCCCTATCAAGGCATATTATGGATACAACCAAGCGAGCCTACCTCGTACTATTCCAGGAGGCTTTTACAACTTGTTCAAAGGCAAGAGTATCATCGAGATTCAAGGCATACTTCAACAAGTAGATCTGATGTTTCCCGTAATCGATCACGCGAGGGTCTGTTTGTGGCAGACGGCCATTCGGTATTTGCTGCAAGAACACCGATACGATGATGCGGAGACATTCAGCGCAAACCTGGCATCATCCCTTCTCTCAGATCCGTATCCACCAGGGATTTTCCAAGAGCGCCAACTCAACGCAGACACATCAATCACCTTATTTCTGCTTGGATCGGCTCAAATATCCCTGAAGAAAGTCCCCCAGGCTCAAAGAAGTTTTGCGAAATGCGTCGAGATAAGGAGTGTCCGGGTATCCGATTACTCCTGGATCCCATACTCGCAGGTGCACTAGAGAAGTTGCAAAATTTGTCAGAACGGATGAAAAACTATGTAGCGATAGAAGAATGCAAATGGCGGATTTCTCTCATGTATTCTGTCATGGAACAGAATCATTTGGCTGCATCAGGGGAACTCGTTAGGGATGTACAATCGCGCTGAGGAAGCACTGTTGATGGCTGGTAGCACGTTTCGGAGATGATACTTTTGTCTTGTTGTTCATGAACAATATGATTTGTGTCAGCCTTGCCTCTCGACTTCCTAGTCTACTATTCTTCTTTCGCTTTTCTCTTGATGAACTTCTCTCTGTCGTCACCGCTTGTTGATTTGAGTTTTTATTCTTAAATTTGAAATCATATTGGTCTATCCTATGAAATTGATTCTTATTATATGATAAGCCTAACAAAAGAAACAAAATGCAGGTTGGCGGTATCTACTGCAAAAACCCCATCTCCTTCCACGCTTTGATATATGACATGACGACCACATCAGGGACCGGTCCCTCAGCAGCCATAGTCGGAGAATGCTGGCTGACCATCGTAGTGTCAAGAACGATACCGCCTGTAGCCATGCGGCGGAAGTGTTGCTCTAGGAATGCAATGGCGCGGGCGGCAGGATTTTCTGAGTCGGGGAGATTGGACTCGCGAACACGCCTTACCCATTCCTCGAAGGGGACAATGTTCTCTGGAGAAATGCTCAAGGCAGGAGCGAGAATGGACGACATTTTGTTCCATGGCTGGCCGACAGGGTTGTCGATATGGTAGACTGGGTGGGCATCTGGTTCCGATATGTCCGCGTAGCAATCGAGTTTGAGCAGGTCGACCATGACGGCAGCGGATTTGTTGACGGGAAGCCAATGCAGCGTACCTGGCAGATCTGGCCAGGATTTCAGTGCCTGAGCGCTCTTGAGGATAAATGGGAAGTGTTCGACTGGGTTCCAAACACCGCTCTTGGTAGACCCTGAGATCTGACCTGGGCGGCAAGCAGACGCGCGGAAGAGACGGGGGTGCCGGCGCATAGTCTCGTCTAGCATCCGCTCACATACCCATTTGCCCTCATTGTAACCACTTGGGATGACCGAGTCCATTGGAACAAATTGTTCCGGAACATCGACCCGCTCACCGGAGAAGCCAACCACCCCGATAGATGAGACGTACTGGAATCCAATCTTACGGGGCGCCGCGCTTATGGCCATGTCGCGCGCAAGATCGAGTAGATTCCTCATAGTCTTAATTTGGGGTTCGAAGGCCCTGAGAGGCCGTATTGCACTCATAGGCCAGGCATTATGAATGAGATGGGTACCGTGCTCGACTAGCCAGGTGAACTCCTGGGCCGGAAGACCGAGCTGAGGCTTCGAAGTGTCAGTGTCATATACTCGCAATTTGGCCAACGCGGTAGGAGACAGTTCGATGCCTCGCGTGGTCAGAGCATCAAGTTGTCTCTTCCTCGCGGCCACATTGCTGACTGGGCGATTCATGCACACAACATGCGAGACATCTTCACGCTCGGCGAGAGCCTGGACAAGATGAGCCCCCAAACTACCAGAAGCGCCAGTTACGATGACCGCGGGACCAACATTACTGGAGGGACGGTTGCTGGCTGTACGGTGCTCCGCTGCCTTCAGTCCTGGCGATTCCCATCCTGCTGTATACAGGTTCGTTAGCCGTACTGCCTCTGCCGCTCGTGCAGCCACATCCGTCTTCCTAAGCACAGTATTTGTTTTTGCTGCTGCTTCCACTGCACTAGATGAGTTACTTGAAATTCTGAGCTAGGTGAGAGGCTGGAACTAACCTTTTGATGGAACCGTGCGATACGGAGTCAGAGAAAGAGATGACGGAAGATGCGTCGTCGCTCTGATCCGTGAACACATTGTCGTTGATACTACTCTCGTCATCATCTTCATCACTATCCTGCTGTTGCCCGTTCGGCACACTCTGGGTCTGTGCCACGGCACTCTTGACACAGTCGACAAATTGACGAATACTGGTAGCCTTCATCTGCTCATTCTGATCGAGCGTACATTTGAAGGTGTTCTCGATCTCGCGTGCTAACTCCATGCCCATCAATGAATCGATGCCTAGATCGGCCAATTCACTGTCAAGCTTGAACTCGCTGACGTCGATGCCGGAAACATTGGCGACAATGTTGCGCACATCGTCCGTGATGTCGTATGCACCACCGACAGACTTAGGCTGCTTGTTCTCGGACTTTTCCATAATCCTAGGCCGAACCTCTCGTGGCATAGGAGAATTAGCAGCCTCCTGGCGAATTTGGGGTGCAGAAGGGGGAAATGATGGCGCGGTGCCCCTGACAAACGATTTGTCTGCAGTCGTGCGCGCCAGAATCTTGCTCATCGTTGCTTTGGCGATGCGGACGTAGCGAAGTCCTAAGATGACCTCAGCGAGGGTGCGCGTTTCTGCGTCGAAGATGAAGACATCTGTGGTAAACGATTTCTCGTTTTCGCGCTGGTGGCGAGCGAGCACATGCCAAACACCAGAGCCGTGTTCCTTGCCGTCGGTCACAGTCTGGATCTTGGGCGAACGCATAACCATCTCAAGACCAGTAGCGACAAACATGTCGCTGGCAGGAAGATCGGTGAGTAGGTTGACATACATGCCTGCAACCTGCCCGAAGGAATCGGCTTTGGGTACATCGAGCCAGGTGTCGCCGGTATGTCGCTTGCGCACAATACCAGCACTCTCGCCATCGCGGCCCACCACGTACTTTACACCTTCGTACACGGGCCCAAAGTCGCAGACTTCCTTGAAGGCGCGGTACACGTTGCGGCCCTGGAGTGCATCGACGCCTTCGTCGCCGGGTCCCAAGTTCAAAACGGATTCGCACTGGGCGTAGTTGACAACTCGCTCGTACCGTGAGAATTCCCGAGTGAATGCCGGCGCAGAGGGGCTGGACAT
This sequence comes from Aaosphaeria arxii CBS 175.79, assembly GCF_010015735.1. NCBI lineage: Eukaryota > Fungi > Ascomycota > Dothideomycetes > Pleosporales > Aaosphaeria > Aaosphaeria arxii. The sequence continues at coordinate 2,688,007 of NW_022983475.1, forward strand.
TGTGATACGTCCCTCGGCGTGTTTGTCTGGGTGGCCGGAACTCGAGTTACTGACACTGTGGATCATAAAACGCCATTCCGTCTCGGCTTTGTTGACTGGCTCGAGATCGAGATAGAAGGTACGCGTAGAGTCGGCGCAGATGGGTGAATGGCTGAGCATGTCCCGTACGATAGGCGAAAAACCATTCGCTTTCCAGTCTTGGTTCAAGCTATAGAGAGTCTCGATGGCCATATCAATCTCAAGAGTAGCGGGGCAAATGGGAGCTGTCTGGGCGATGACATGGGTAGCGAACAAGCTTTGATATTTAGCAGAAGTAGTGTTGATCCGGAAGCGGGCAAGCTTCGTGGGTTTCTTCTCGCTGCCGCCGTTCTGGAAGCCCATAAATGTCCATGGTCCAAGGCTCTTAAGTCCTTCCTGTGCGTCGGGGGCCATCTGTGTGGATTTTGCAACCACAGCCCCGTCTTCGATCATCTTCTGAGCAATTTTCTTGGCCTGCTCCAAAGGTGACTTAACCTCAAGCCAATGGCGCGATCTTTCGAACTGGTAGGGTGGAAGAAGAAGTTGCGCGTAGTTGTCAGTCTGCGTCGTGTGATGTGCCCAGAAGTTTACACGTAGACCCTGCTTCCAGAGACTGACAGTTGCATCTGTGAGCCCATCCATCCCCTTGGTGGTGTTAGTAATGGAGACGGACTGAAAGTGGTGAGACTCGGGAGTGGTGAGTCCTGCAGCCGCGAGTGCACGAGATGCCATGATGGTGATGGTCGAATTGGAACCGGCCTCAAGAAAGATGGCTTGGGGGTACTTTTTGACTAGGCGTTGGACAGCGTGGTTGAAGAAGACTGGTTGCCGCATGTGGGAACCGACAAAGCTCCAGTCCAAGGGCGCTCCAACTTCGTGCTCTGTGGCGCTTTCGATCGGTATGACGGGGTCATTAAATGTCAGTGTCTTGCCAATCTCGCCCAAGTCGGCTACAAGAGGCTGTACCAGGGACGAGTGGAAGGCATTGGTAACGTTAAGGCGCTTGCTCCTGACGCCTTGGAATTTGCTACCGTCCTCCAGAATTTTGGCTACTTCCTCGATAGCTTCAGTCGAACCTGCGAGAGTGAAGCTGCGAGGGCCGTTGTAGCAGGCAATGCTAGCCGAACCGTCGGATGAAAGGTTCGCATCCTTCAAAAGATCGTGGACAACCTCCTCGTCAGCCTCGACCGCCATCATAGCACCAGAATCAGATCCCCAGCAATTCTTGACAAGCTTGGCCCGGCCGGCAATGAGCTTTACGGTATCCTCGAGACTGAGCACACCTGATACGCAGAGTTCTGTGATTTCACCGAAGCTGTGGCCAACGACCGCAACCACCTTCTCAGCGAGACCACAATCTAACCAGGTTTTGGCCGACGCATATTGCATAGCAAAGAGACAAAGCTGAAGCTTGACGACATCCTGAACAGGTTGACATGAGAATATATCTGGCAAGATACTGTCAAGGCCTTGGGACGTGATAGCGTCGTTGCACTCATCAATATACCGGCGCAAGACGGTGACACCGTGGTAGAGTGTAGGGTCCAACCCCACGAAAGTGGAGACCTGTCCGCCAAAACAGAGGACGACGGGCCGTTCCGGTTTGGTGGGAGCAAGGCCCACACCCATGCTGTCAGAGGCACCCGAAAGCTTATCCTGTAGCTCGGCCAGTGAATTGCAACTGAATATCATTGCCTGGGGTAAATTAGGGTTCGACTGCCGTTTCATATTGAACGACACATCAGCGAGCGTTGCTTGACCTTCCTCAGGCCCGGCGCGAGAGCTTAGGTAGGGAGCTAGTACTCTGCTGTACGCTGCGATGCTGCGATGGTCGAGGCCTGAGATCCAGAAAGGGAGTCGTGGTGCTGATGGGGCGGATACGGGAGATATGGAAGGCTTGCAAGCCGTGTGGGAGAGTACCAAGCTGGCATTCGATCCGCAGGCGCCGTAGTTGTTAATGAGGGCGTACTTCCGATCCCCTTTCCAGGGTCGTGGTGTCGTGACAACCTCCATTTTGTCCGATGGCTGCGCATGGATGTGAGGGTTCATCTTGTTGAAGCTAGCCTGGGCAGGAATGAATCCTTCTCGCATCATCGTGAGCACCTTGATGAGGGAAATGAGACCAGCAGCACCTTCTGTGTGGCCGACATGACCCTTGACCGAACCAATGGGTACAACGTCGTCACGCAAGTCACCACCAACAGCCAGACGCACACTCTCGTACTCCGCGGGATCTCCAACGGGTGTGCCAGTGCCGTGGCATTCGACAAGGGAAATTTCACGTGGTTGCACTTGGGCCTTTTTGATGACGTCCTTGAAGAGGGTCGAAAGCGAAGGCACATTCGGAACGAACAATGGCGTCGAGTTGAGGTTCTGATTGATACCGGTGGCGCGGATGGTCCCCAAGATCATGTTACCGTCGGCCTTTGCAGTGGAGAGCTTCTTCAGGAAGACATATGCTATGCCATCCCCACGGCAGTACCCGTCAGCGTCAGCGTCAAAAGGTTTGCATTGTCCCGAGGAGCTGATAAAGCCGCCGGCGTTGAGGTTTTGCGTCCACTGTAGATTGGTCAAGACGTTAACACCGCCACAGAGCGCCGCTCTGACTTCGCCATTGATCAGATCGCGACAAGCAGTGTGGAGAGCGACGGTCGACGACGAGCATGCCGTATCTACAGTGAGTGCTGGGCCAGTCCATCCGAAATAATGTGACATTCTACCAGAAATGAAACTCCTTAGACTCCCGGTGCCTGTGAATGCAGTAGCTGGATGGCAGATGGTGTTGATCTCATACTCGAAAGAGCAGAGTCCGACGTAGCAGCCTACCTGCTTCCGCCTCTCCTGCTCAGCCGCAGTAATGGTCGACATTTCATTGAAATATCCAGACTGTTCGACCGCCTGGTATGCGCCGTGCATGGAGAGACGCCCCTGAGGATCGATGGCCATCGCCTCGCGCGGACTGCGCTTGAAGAACTTGTGGTCGAACCCGTCGGCGTCACGCATGAAATTACCAAACCACTTCCTATTTGGGTCGGCATCAGCGCCCTCGCGGAAGAGCATGTCGTGCGTCATGCGATCTTTGGTGATGACCTGGTGCTGCGACTTCCCTTCCTTGAGCATCTCTTCGAACTCACCAAGGTCATCAGCGCCAGCGACCTTGAGAGACATGCCGACGATAGCAATCGCGTCTTCAGGCTCGTCCTCTGCCTCTACGCTGGGGGACTTTGGCTCTGGGGCAGAAGTCTGTTTCGGGGCACTGGAGGTTGTGGGTGACAGTCGGGCACGCTTAGGGATCTGTTCTTCGATCTCTTCGAATTGCACTTGCTTTTGGCCCATGGCGCGTACAATCGTAGGTCCCATGGGACGGTCGAGGCCGAAGGCAATGAGCGAGACGTTGTCACTGTTAGCCGCAAGTTTTGAGACGGTGCTGGACCAGTTCAATTGACTCGTAAGAATAGATCGCAATACTTTGTCGACCAAGTTGGTTTCCTCACATGAAACCGACTTGCCCTCGGGGTGGTCAAGATAAGTCGGCAATGCGAGATTGGCAGCGTCGGGAAATTGCAGCTCAGGCATGGAACGGCATATTTCGATCAATGCTTCGGTATGGCGTGCGCGCTCTTCACCTGGGGTGTGCAGTTTGCCTTTGAAGGCAAGGGGGATTGCAGTTACACCTACTGCGCGAAGCTGTCTTACAAGCTTACGTGCAATGCGCTCCTGGGTGGTGATGGTAGCTCGGGAATCATCGAACAGCACAGAGATATAGGCGTCGGGCGACATGGTGGAAACAATACGCGCCATATCGGCGCCTTGCTTAGTTGTCCTCCACGCAGTCGCCAAAGAGACAGATCCTCCTTTTCCCTTGCTCTTACTCCATTCCTCAGTGGCGCCCACCAGAGCAGCCATCATGACACCGATGCGCAGTGCGGTGGCACCGAACCTCTCGAACTCCTGTCGATTGTGGGAGCTTGCTACTGCGACAGCAGCGATCATTCCAGCGCAGAAGCCCACCGTCTCGATTTTGCCGCTGCCCGCAACTTTCACCACTTCAGCTTGCAGGTCGTCGATGGGCTGTCCAGCCTCGCCGTCGAATCGGAATTCCAGGTAGCGCCAGTACTGATCGAGTTGAATCGCAATCATCATAAAACCAATCCAAATATCAGGAATTTCCTGATCCGGTTCTATCTGGTCCTCAGACTGGTCACCCAATCTCAACCACGACTCGAGATGGGCCAGAAGTTTAGCGCCATCCATTGTGCCCGTCATCTCGGGGATCTTCTGTACCATGGCATCCCAGTATTGGGGCATGCTGGCCAGAGCATCGAGTATCCATTTTGCGTTGGCACCGTCCAAGATCTGACGGGCTTCCTTCGCCAGCGTTTTCTTGGTTTGGGGACCGATGTGGCCGCCAAAGACGAAGCCGTTGGCCTTGCAGGCATGGTTCAAAGATTCCGGTAGCATTGAAATTGACATTCTGATATCTTTGATGTGAAATGTGATAGTGGAAGACGTGAAGGTTTGCAAAGATGAGGTCGCAAAATACGGACTTTTTGATGACGAGTAGGCGTGTAATCAACAGTAACGGGATATTATAGTATGATGTATATGCTCAGGTACTCTGACAGAATAGAGCCAGCGTTGCAGAAAAAGCGTGGAGTGAATTGTAATTCAGTCTCAAAAATGAGTAAAGGGTAAGTTATGGACAAGAAGGATTTGAAATTAACAAGAGACTTTCTGATATGTGGTGAAGATAGAAAGCTGTTTTGGCAGTTGCTGGTTTCTGTGACGAAGAAATGCGAGGCCTGCGCAGAACTATTACGTAGATGTTATCAAATGAACACACAATAGGTTGCTGTAGTCACAAGAATCAAAACAGGGCGCCGAGCGTACTCAATATAAGTCAATTCTGATATAGCGATATGCCAAATTGAAACGACAATTTGAAGCGATGGGAATGCCACAGTGTACGCATACTGACCTGCATATGCCGTGTGCTTGTCTCTGCCGCAACGAAGCATCTCCGTTCCTTCGAGGTATCCACAGTGCCTTAGCGAGCAAACGCATAGCGAACCGTATGTATCCTGTGCAAATGCTTGTCTGCGCAGCAATGAAGCTTGTTTGCTTCATGGAAGCACGCACAGTGCCATAGCGGTCTCTGTTGGCCCAACAAGTCCAGAACTGAAACAATAGATAGTCAGTAACACATCTAATCGCGTTGCAGGAAAGGGAATTGAAGGATACGCGGCCACTTGGTCTAATGATATTCCAAAAGGGGCGACGCCTGCTATCGAGTTGGCAATCCCTTGCTCATGCTTGTTCAAGCTGCATACGAGAGATAGTGTTCACTTGTTGGATTGATGGACGACGGACTTCCGCTGTTTAGCAGATCTTATGTTAAGCACACCCCAGGCAATATTGATCCAGTTTAAACGGAAATCGGCTGATTGTAGATCCTTCTAGTACCTGTTTCATTGAATCCCCGAAGTCAGTGTTCGCTGGATTTATATACTCTTTGATACGGCTGGAGTGTTGTATATGTTTATCTCACACGAAAGAACAAAATTGTTGATCAAAACAACACATTGATTGTTTCGTTCGGTTCTGTTTTGTTCGGTTGTCTCAAGTCGTCTTATCGCTTCTTTAAATTATTGTTGTGTCGGAGCCGAGGAATCCTTATCTTCAGCACTCATTTTTCGCATCAACGGCGTTGAGCAATCGTTATTGGGACGTGCAGTTTTCCATTATTATTTTCGACCATGGCCAGCGATTCGTTCGAGGTAGCCATCGTAGGAGGTGGTATAATAGGTGTGATCACCGCTCTCGGACTACAGCGCCGAGGCATCAAAACGACTATCTACGAGCGAGCCCCCACGTGGCACGAGGTCAGCGCAGGGTTCGCGTTTACTCGGGCAGCCCGGGAGTGCATGGAGCGGATAGAGCCCAGACTGGTAGAGGTCCTGGGCAGCATCAGCCAAAAGACGGACGCCAACACCTGCAACAGCTACTGGGATGGGTACCACCCGCGGACACTGGAGGAAGCCGAAGATGAGACCAAGTCGCTACTCTTTCGTACCCCAACCCATAACATGGACTATTGGGGCTGCGTACGTTCCCAATTCCTGCATGGCATGGCTGCCCTACTGCCTGAAGGATCGGTCCAATTCAAGAAGCAGCTCGCGAGCTATGAGGATGACGACAAAAATGGCAAGGTCGTCCTAAATTTCGACGATGGCAGCACAGAAAAGGCTGATGTGTTGGTGGGATGCGATGGCATCCATTCCGCTACCCGCAGAGCTATGTTCGGTGCCGATCACCCAGCTAGCGAGCCTGTTTACGCACACCAAGTCGCCTACCGAACCATGGTCCCCATAGATGTTGGCGTTGAAGCCCTTGGTAGTAAAACGGCTGTGAGCGCCTGTATTCAGACTGGACCGGACGCGGCCATACTGTCGTATCCCGTCATGAGCGGAACTGTGCTCAACATTGCTGTTTTTGCCCATGATTTCGAGCCAGATAGTTTCCCCGACCCCACCAGAATGGTTGCCCCTGCGAAACGCGAGGAACTCCAACGTCTCCTCGAGGGATTTTCTCCACACCTCGCCAACATCTGGAAGGTATATCCCGAAGATAGTCTCGTGAAGTGGGGACTATTCGATACAGCCAGCAACCCACCCCCAACATACGCTCAGGGACGCGTGTGTATCATGGGCGACGCCGCACATGGTAGCACTCCGTTCCTAGGTGCGGGTGCCTGCACTGGAGTCGAAGATGCCCCCGTGCTCTGCACGATGCTGGAATTTGTACAGCAGAATAAAAGAACGCCACAAAGCGCAAGTGGAGACAATTTATTGAGAGAGTCACTCCAGGCGTACAGTCGGGCGAGAATGGAGCGTGGTCAATGGGTCGCCCGGAACTCACGGGAGATAGGTGACTGTTACATGTGGCGATTTGGTCCAACAGGGCGCGACACCAAGAAATTTAACGAAAAGCTTAGCAAAGCGTATCATTACATCACAAACTACGACGTCTTGGGCGCAGTGGAAATTCCGGCTTGCTGATTTGAGAAGATGGGGTATGGACAAAATAAATTCCGTAGATAAATAGCATAGAATTGAAGGGTAATTTGATATCGGTTTACCATGGGAATTACTCTTCGCTCCGTACGTAGTCCACTTAGGTAGTTACTCTAATGGTCAGCATTCAAACATCGTCCATTCAAATTTCTACCATTAAAGGACAAGGTCCATATTTTCAGGAACATTTTATGAGAATTGAAAAATTGAGCTAAAAGAATTATGATCTATTCTCTTTCTATGAATCCAGCACGCATTATCTGAATGACCCAGAATATCGCCAACAATATGCCGCCCGCCAGGCAACGGTAAAGTCTTACTTGAATTTCATCCTCCAAATTTGTTCGCATGAGTATACACATGCGACTAGGATCAGTAGGATCTACTCCGCATTTTCGGGTTTCATGATTGCCCTGTTTCCTTCGCCCCAGACATGGTGGGACTGCATCTTCTTCAATCTCCATTCGTCGTCGGTCTTGACAGCGTCACACGCGTAGATGGCGCCGGCGGTGTATTTGTTGGGACCAGGTTCGAATCCCTTTTCGAGCACACAGTGCACGGAGGTGGCTGTGAAGGTGACACGTGCGGTGGTCGGTGTGTCTACGCTAACACGCATGTTGGAAAGGTAGTGTACCGTGTCGAGGTTGTTTGCAATGTGGTTTAAGACCTTCGACTTGAGCTCATCGCGACCATCACAGATCTTGTCCGCGATGTTGGTATATACATCCTCTGTGGTCGCCGAATCGAGGAGAGACATGTCGGCGTGATCGATACTAGCGAACGCCCGGTAGCATGCGTCGATAACGAGTTCGCGATCATTGAGAGGTGGACCAGCCAGCTGGGCGGGGAGGGGAGTGCCGTGCATATTGGAGGGTAAATATGATGGAGAAATTAGTGATTGAGGTGAGTAAGTAGAGTGACACTTGGGATTGGAAATAAGAAGTTTGTGACTTTGGTTTCGTTGCTCTTCGACAGTTTCAGGTAGTCGTATGTACTTCTCTCACGCCTCTTATTACATATAAATAGGGTTACTAACGTGATGATATTGAATACTACCCGATCTAGTCCGTATATTAACGTATGTGTAGCACTCGGTCTCCGCCATTAGAGTCTGCAAGGTAGCTATGCAATTCGATGAATGTCGATCATTCTGTAGCATACACATGCAATGTAGACCACATAATTTTAGTTTGGTGGAGTTATCAAAGTGGGATAGCCTATGACTGTGAAAGCGGTCGAAACGTAGTGGGGTCCCTAACGGTAGCGATATGCTATTCCATCGCCTATCGGACTTCCAGAAGGCATTCAGGCCAATGTGGATCAGTTGGATTATGAGGACCCGTTAACCGCCAATTGGAGTTCTGTGACTTTTTCATTGTTAGGTTTTGATGATCTTAATGCAGGTCGATGGCGATCCCGGCACAGTGGGAGATGTTAGAGATGTTGCCGGCTGCAATTCCAGGGGTCACGTCGATCTCGCCTTTGCTTGAATCCCTACAACCTCGGATCCTTTCATGGCACCCCCGAACCCCGGGATTAGTACTAGAAAGCCAGTCGCGTATTGTTCCTGTTGCAGATTATTTGTTACAAGTACTTTCTCCCTGGTCTGTTGTCTGCAAGGGCATGTCATGTAAGTTGTAACCAAGCGAGGCGTCAGCACCTAAAAGTGACTACATGCATGTTTGGTAAGGATGGGACCCCCGTACGATGTAAATATGAAATAATTGTTTTGGGCCTCTGCATTTATTATTATCCAACTCAAATGAATCTTCTTACTTGAATCTAGGAGATTGTATTTTGTACTTGAACTAGGCCGTCTCGCACTTTTTTACTTTATTATTCCATCTCTATTCCTCTAACACACAGAGACACAAACATATACACATACACATACGCACACATATACACACCAAAGACAGAGCACATCATGATCCAGGTTCAAGACCCCCAGAACAGAGCGGCGTGGATGACAGAGCCCAAAAAAGCGACCCTCGATATCAAGTCAACGCCCTACACCCCACCAGGCCCTGGCCAAATGATCATTCGCAATAGTGCCCTTGGAATCAACCCAATTGACTGGCTCAAGCAGATGCTAGGCGATGGCATCTTGGGATACGTGAAATACCCCATCGTCCTTGGAGAGGACATTGCAGGCACAGTCACGGCGGTTGGGGAGGGCGTGACTCGCTTCAAGGTTGGCGACAGGGTGCTGGCTGTTGGAGGCGCCATCAGCAATAATGATGCCACTCAGGGCGGCTTCCAGCTCTACACTAGAGTCAATCAGTCATTCACCACTCCTATTCCCGACTATATTACTTTCGAGCAGGCCTGCGCGCTACCGTTGGCTCTGCTCACCGCATCTCAGGGTTTGTTCGCCAAAAACCAACTCAATCTTGATCAGCCCACCGTCCCAGCTCGCCCTCGTCCTGATGATGTTGTCATCATTGCGGCTGGATCATCCGCCGTAGGGAGTTCTGCCATTCAACTAGCAGTCTCTGCCGGCTACCAAGTCATCTCAACATCCTCTCCTAAAAACTTTGACTATGTCAAAGCACTCGGCGCGTCACAGGTCTTCGACTATAAAAGCTCCACCCTAGCCGAAGACATCCTTGCCGCCGTCAAGGGTCGCCCGCTCTCCGGTTGTTACTCCATTGGCAACGGCACTGCCGACATCTTTGCCTCTGTCATCGCCGCCCACGCACAGGACGGTTCTGCACCAACCAGCAAGCGCATCGCTCTCGCCGAGGGAAAGCACAGCATCGAAAAGGATAATAGCGCTGGGGTAGAGATCAACTTCATCATCAATGACATCTCTCCTGAGGGTCCTGCCCGGCACGTGTTCGAGCAGTATCTTCCCGCTGCCCTTGCACAGCGCCAATTCGTGCCTAAGCCTGAACCTGAGGTCGTTGGCCACGGATTGGAAAAGCTGCAGGACGCTTTTATGATACACAAGCAGGGCGTATCAGCGAAGAAGATTGTTATTACCATTTGAAGAGCTGGGCCTTCGGGGGTTCGGTTGTATGAATGGGGCAGATTTACTCATTGCCTTTGGCTAGATAGTCTTTGTCGTTGAGTATCAATGTAATTTTTGGATCGATGCGTATAACTTTTGTTGAATAATGGTCACGTATAGACTAGCTCTGGGTAGTGATAGACTATGATGGAGCATTGCATCCTCTTGATGACATTTACATAACGATAGACTAGAACATTATCTTCTGGCAAGTTAGGAAGAATTGACTGATTGCATGTTAGCATTATTCTATTACATGGTAGTAGTCTCTTAGGAATAACTACATTATTACTTTATTGGAAATTATCAAGCTCGCAACACTATTATTACTTGGGTTCAATTTTGTACAGATAATTGTTCTATGTATACTAAATATGGACAACGAGAGGAACATAAGAAAAGCGGTAATTACAAACTGCATGAACCATTGAGTTATAGCGTATGCTTCATGCTTGCGAAGTGTCTGACGATGCTGTGGCCGGGCGCGTTACCCGGAACTCTATTGCAATTCGGGTGAATTGCCATGCCTTGGCCTTCACGGTCTCCTGCCCAGATGATGCATCAGACAAAGTTCTCTTCTCCTTCACCAGAGCTTCAGACGAGGAGTAAGACGGCGTTGGGGAGGCATTGTCCAAGTCGTTCGTCGCGAGCCTGATGTCCTTCCAGCCCAGGCCAGTAGCAAATACCAACGTGACCAAGGCCAGTGCGATGCCGAGGTAGAAGACCTGGCTGATGGCGCCGTTGAAGCATTCGAGGGCTGCGACTAACGCGTCACCTTGTAAGAGCTCTCGAACCCGGTGTTCGCCCGCTTGAACAATGGTTTCTGGGTCTATACCCAGGTCACCAGTGCGCTGTTGGAGCTCTAGACGCAGTCCGTTATTGAAGATTGCGTTGGCAGCCACGAGCCAGGTGGCAGCACCAATGTCCTGGCAGAAAAGGACGATGGTCATTGCAATAGGTATCTGGGTCGCAGGAACACAGTTTTGGACTGCTATGTAAGGCTGTCGAGACAGATAGGACGCAAAGTCAGCGTATCTGTGGTGAATATTGCTTATCACAGAAGGAACTTACGATCGATACCATCGCACCGCTGCCGGCACCGAAGAGAATCTGGTAGCCGATCCATCTTGGGACTGGTGTCGTAGGTGTGAACGTCGACATGAGGCCATAGCCAATTGCAGAGATGGCGGCGCCTACAAGGATCCAGGGAAGATAGTAGCCGAACTTTTCGCTCATTGTTCCAGCAAGAACGGCGAAAAGAAGCAGACCCAGTGTAGTGGGCAGGATATGTACTCCACTCATTAAGGGCGAGTTGTCGTGAATGGTTTGAAAGTACATGGCGAGATAATACTCGGATACGAGGACAGAGGCCAGGAGGAAGAACAAGGTCGCCGCTGCGGACCAAATTATCCTGTTTTTGAGCAGCGCCATCGGAATCATGGCTTCATCTTTCTGTCGGTACTCCCAAACGAAGAAAGCAACGAAGAAGAGGAGGCCGCCAATGATGAGACCGATGACTACCGAGCTACTCCACGAGTATCTGGTGCCACCCCACTGCAGGCCTAATAGGAGCAATATGGCTGCAGGTGCAATCAGAAAAATTCCTGGAAGATCTAAGGACTTCATGGCTGTGCCAATGATCTGACGAGGGGGTAACTTAGGAGTCACCTCGGGAATACGAGAGAGAAGAAGTAGTATCAGAAACAAGGCACCAAGTGGAAGATTGATGTAAAAGCCTGCAAAGTAGTATCGGCAAAGTTAGCGAAAGGAACAAGCAGTCTGCGAACAACAACCCAGGAGGGAGATTCCAGATCAGAGAACGAGATTCGGATCACTCACACCAACGCCATGACACATAGGTGGTGAATGCACCGCCGATAATAGGTCCTAAGGCAATACCCGACTGACCGATGCCCATATTGATTCCTAAGGCCTTGGCCTGCTTATGAGGCGGCAACACACTCGCGAGGATAGCGAGAGCGCCGGTCGAGATACCTGCCGCACCCGCACCCGCGATGGCTCTGCCGACGATGAACATAGCCGAAGACGTAGCTGCTCCAGCAATCACTGATCCAAGCTCAAAGATGATGAAAAATGTGAGGAAGGTGAACTGGATTGTGAGATAAAAATTTAGCTATACTCCTTTGTCTTTGGAATAGAGGTGACCAGAATGGATCGGATAAGGGATAACCCACCTTCGTGTTAAATTGAGAGAACAACTTGCCAGTCAGTGGCCTGATGGCAGCATTTCCAAGTTGATACGCCCCTCCATACCATCCAAGATCAGCAAGAGAATTGAACTCGGCGGTGATGGCTGGACTCGCGGTAGCGACGATGCACGTATCGAGAAAGAAGAGAAAGTAGGCGATGGTGACAGGTATCAAGACAGTCCAGAGTGCCACGCCTGAAGGATATCTCTGTTCTCCCTGGTTGTCTCCGGAATGCTGAGATATTGCGTCGAACCATCTATCGCTTGAGTCTGTATTGATTGATGTCGTGTCAATTGATTTAGAACTGTTTGACTTTGTAAAAAATGTGTTTGAATCGATTGACCCTGTCTCGCCTTGCGCCACCAGGTAGCTGTTGGGCCTTTCTGGGTAGCTCCTACATCTCTTCAAATGGCTCATGATTAAGGCAAAAACAATGGCAGATCTGGGCGTGCTGGGTGTTGGGAGTGTAAATGAAATTGTTCAGCACTTGTCGATGATATGAAGGCAATTCAAGCGTCTCCATTCAGGAACTTAGGATTGAAATCAAGATCAAGTTTGAGAAAGAGATTGGAAATTGCTGTTTGGAGGTGTGCGGAGTTTGTTGTACATGATACATCCGCTCTTACGACATAGATCATCACGGAGGAGTACGAAGCTTCCAGTGCCTGGGCACTAGCATCCCATGTGTTTCTCCATATCACATAAACACTAGTTTTTCTGGTCAAAGGCTGCCGTTCCAGCTAATCGATCCAAGTGTTGTTACCAGAAAAGAAAACGGAAAGATTGCATCCCAGCGATGCAGGGTCATTTGCTTCAGTTCAGGTACCGCACAGGGTCGATTGTTCCAAAATTTGTATCAAGAATTGTGAAAGAGCTATCACGAGCAGATCATTTGTTCCTGCATCGACATCCTTGTGTAACAGAGAGATTGGAGGTGCATATCTACAACCTGTGGGACTAAAACACCTTATCCAATCTGTACGCGTACTCAACATCGTGGACAGCCGAGAGATACCAGTGATCTACACCAACACGGATAACCACAATGCACCAGGGATATTCCGAGTACTAATTCTAATCACCCTTGTACCTAACACCCCATACTGGTGTCGGAAAGTTGAAACGAAATGACACAATAGAGGGCACTTCCCTGCACGCTACTATGTTCTGGCAGCTGAATAGCTTAATTGCCTTAAGCTTTGCTCTTACCAGGGAGATGGCTTAGCATCTGCTCGAAGCCCGATGCGTGTGCTCGTCAAAGGGCATGGTCCACAGTTATCGCTTAGGGCAAAATACGAGAAAATGAGTTGATTTGTTCGGGTAGTTGTGCCTTGCACCCAACAGCTTTAGTTAACTAGAACAAGCTTATCTCGGCATATACGAATGCGGCTAAACCATTTGTATTGCTCTTAACGCGATCTACGTAGAATTACTACCCGATCCAGGTGAAGGATAAACATGCAACAAACCAACAGCCCCACAGTCCAACGTGCCGGCCCTCTTTTGTTCGGAAACGACTCCACCTCGAAACCTGTCAATTACTTTGCTTGAAGGCCGACCCGGAGTTGGCTGAGGTCTACTTTCATCCCTCTTCCCATCCTCAATCACCTCCCGCATCAGCTGCTAAAGAGAAGTAGCTGTGCACTTCGGTGCCTATCATTCGGATACCAATGCATTGGGGAGATGGGTCAATGCTCCAGGAAAAATTCGTATCGTAATCAAGATATCTGTGCGCAGTCCACGCTAGCCTTGTGAAGTTGTGATTATGGTGTCGCCCCATTCATGATTCTTCTCGGGAAGCGTACGACGAGCTCCCATGCCAGTCCACATCATGGAAATCAGTTTATGGTAACGTTGAACTACAAGTATGTACGAGTGTTGCACGAAGGCCAACTAGACCCCATGTGGTATATATGTGTTCCGATCAGAGAAACATGCACAAGCCTTAATGGACGCTTCTCTCTACTATTCCTCACCCACAAGAACTCGCAGTTTGATCCATTTCATCAAGCTGCTGATTCTATCCAACACCCACCAGGTAGTTTTTTAAAAAAAATTAGAGTATCGTTGGCTCTATTTTCTTTGTGCAGTGCGCAATTGTTGCATCTTAATATTTTCTAACCACACCCTATTATATTCAATTTGTTCATATTATCTTCTTGGTGGATAGAGCACTATATAACTTTCCGTTATAATCTTATCAACTATGGACTACGTTGACGACGAAGAGTGGGCGAGTGAGCCCATTGCTATCATTGGCATGAGCTGCAAATTTTCAGGCGGCGCAAGTAGCCCAGCAAAGCTATGGGACCTCATGGCTTCCGGTCGGACTGGCTGGAGTGAAATCCCAAAAGATCGGTTCGACTTAAAGGGAGTCTACCACCCTAATCATGAGAGAACCAGCACGGTACGTACTACTGAATTACGATAGCTTTGAAAGCATGTTGACGAAGGTATCTAGTCACACGTAAAAGGCGGCCACTTCCTGGACGAAGATGTTGCAGCCTTCGACGCCGCATTCTTCAATTACTCGGCAGAGATGGCACAGGTCGTGGACCCACAATTCCGGCTCCAACTCGAATCCACGTATGAAGCCCTTGAAAACGGTATGTTGCCATTGATTCTTTGATGTCGAGTCATTGAAATCGTGACTGATTTGAAGTATAGCTGGCTTGCCTCTCTCGAAGGTGATGGGAACCCAGACATCTGTCTTTGCCGGTGTCTTCACACACGACTATCAAGACCAGATAATAAGAGATGAGGACCGGCTACCACGGTTCAACGTAGTGGGGACCTGGAGCCCTATGTCTTCAAACCGAATTTCGCATTTTTACGATTTCCGCGGTGCCAGTATGACCTTAGAGACAGGGTGCTCGACAACATTAGTAGCACTACACCAGGCCATACAGACCTTGCGCAACCGCGAAGCCGACATGTCCATGGTGACTGGATCCAACGTTATGCTCAACCCAGATACGTTCAAAGCAATAGGTTCCCTAGGCATGCTGTCCCCTGACGGCAGATCGTGGGCCTTCGACTCCCGCGCCAACGGCTACGGTCGTGGTGAGGGTGTTGCGACCGTGATTGTCAAGCGCCTATCAGATGCACTGGCAGCCAATGATCCCATAAGAGCAGTCATCCGCGAGACGGCCCTGAACCAGGATGGAAAAACGGACACTATAACAACGCCATCTGGCTCTGCCCAAGTGGACCTTATGCGCGAATGTTACCGTCGCGCTGGCTTAGATCCCCGAGGTACCCAGTATTTCGAAGCTCATGGCACTGGAACGCCTACCGGTGATCCCATCGAGGCCAGTGCAATGGCCGCCATATTCGCCAATAGTGAGGGCCGTGAAAGAGAGGCTAACTACCTGCACATTGGCTCTGTCAAGACCAACGTTGGCCATACTGAAGCGGCTTCTGGCCTAGCTGCCATCATCAAGGGCGTCCTTTGCCTAGAAAAAGAATTGCTTCCACCATCTGTAAATTTGGAGACGCCCAACCCAAAGCTCAAGCTCGATGAGTGGCGTCTCAAGATAGTCAGGGAATTGCAGTCCTGGCCGAAGAGTTTAGTCGACGGGCCAAATCGTTTATCAGTCAACAACTTCGGATACGGCGGTGCAAATGCCCACGTCATTATGGAGAGCGCCGATCCGTGGACCTCAACGCCAGAATTGGACTTTGGAGACACCAACGACCACGATAATGATGAGGAAACTGACGCTGCTAAAGTGCTCGTACTCAGTGCCCGTGACGAACGAGGTTGCCAGCAAATGGTGTCCGACCTCCGAGAGTATTTGAAGAATCATGAGTCGCTTGATCATGAGGCCTCAAAGGCGCTTTTGAGCAATCTCAGTTACACTCTGGGCGAGCGAAGAACTCTCTTCCAATGGGTTGCGGCATACCAGGTGCGGCTCAATAACCACGGAACACTCGACGCCGCCATCCAGGCCCTAGACACGCCTCGCTTCAAGCCTGCACGCCGACCAGCAAATAGCCCCCGCATTGGGATGATCTTCACGGGTCAGGGTGCTCAGTGGTACGCCATGGGACGCGAACTCCTTTCCTCTTATCCAATTTTCCGTCAGTCTATCGACGAAGCTGAGGCCCACTTGCGCGCCTTTGGCGCCAAGTGGTCGCTCATTGAAGAATTGAATCGCGATAAGGCGACAACTAAGGTCCATACCACGAATATCAGCATCCCCATTTGCGTGGCCTTGCAAATTGCCTTAGTACAGCTGCTCGAATCGTGGGGTATTCAGCCCACCGCTGTCACGAGCCACTCGTCCGGCGAGATCTCCGCTGCCTACGCCGTGGGTGCCCTTACGCATCGTCAAGCCATGGCTGCAGCCTACTGGCGGGCCGTCCTCGCAGCAGATGAATCAAAGCGCCCGTCTGGCGCTCCTGCGGGTGCTATGGCTGCTGTTGGCCTTGGGGCGGAGGCAGCCAAGTCCTACATCGACAAAGTCTCAGATAGTAACGGAAAGGCTGTCATTGCATGCGTCAACAGTCCCCAGAGTGTCACTGTTTCTGGCGATTCTAGTGCTGTCCAAGAAATTGAAGACATGTGCAAGAAGGATGGCGTGTTTGCGCGTAAGCTCAAGGTCCAGCAGGCCTACCACTCCCACCACATGGATCACTTCGCTGAGGCCTACCGCGAGCACCTTCGACTCGAGATGTTCAAGGATGCAAACAAACAGCAAGCTCCGAAAGAACTCAAGGCGATCTTCTCGTCGGCAGTTACAGGGAGTCGTATGACCAATCTAAAAGACATCGCGCATCCGGACCATTGGGTCGGTAGTCTAGTTGGAGCAGTGGAATTCGTAGACGCCTTCACAGATATGGTTCTAGGTGATCTTGATGATCCATCGGGCAGGAGTGTCGATGTTTTGCTCGAGGTTGGCCCCCATACCGCACTGGGAGGCCCCATCCGGGAGATCTTATCACTGGCTGAGTTTGAGGGCATCGAACTTCCTTATTGGGGCGCACTTGTACGTGACGAGCATGCCGGAGACAGCATGCGCTCGGCTGCCTGCAACTTATTCCGCGAAGGGCTGCCATTGAATATGAGCGAGATCAACTTCCCTGTCTCTGCTTGTGACGATGAAGGTCCTCGAGTTTTGACCGACCTGCCGTCATACCCCTGGAACCACACTATGCGCCACTGGCAAGAGGCACGAGTTAATCGGGCAATTCGCGAACGCAGCCAGCCACCCCACGAGCTACTAGGCATGCCCGTTGCTGGCAATGACCCCAGCATGGCTGTATGGCGCCGCGTCATGCGGGTTAGCGAAACCCCCTGGATTCGTGACCACATGGTGCAAGGAGCGATTGTTTACCCCGGGGCAGGTTCCATCTGCCTGGCAATTGAAGCTGCAAAGCAATTGGAGGTGCAGAAGAGTGAGGCCTCTCAGCACATTTCAGGATTTCGTCTTCGTGACATCAAGTTCCTTTTTGCACTAGTGGTCCCTGACAACGCAGACGGCGTCGAGATACGCACTATGCTACGGCCCGTTCCTGAGCGCGAGATTGGCGCCTCCGGCTGGCAGCGATTCGAAATCTCCACAGTCACATTAGAGAACCGATGGACTGTGCATGCTCAGGGGTTGATCAAAGTCGAGCGAGAAGCTATTTGCCCAGAGAATCTAGCGGAGCGCAGTCCGATATCTACTTACACACGTCATCCAGATCCCCAGGACCTCTTCGCCAACCTCCGAGCACGCGGAGTTTATCATGGGCCTCTTTTCCAGAACACCACCAAAATCACCCAGGATGGGAAGGAACCGCGATCCATTTGCGATATTACCATTCAGTCCGAGGCTTCGTCCGACACAGATCCAGTTCTGGCGGCGAACGATACCTTGATTCACCCTATCACATTAGATGCTGTTGTTGTGTCGTTCTATTCCACGCTCCCGAGTGTTGGCGCCCTGCAGCAGGACCCTAAACTGCCGTCATCTATAGCATCGTTGTGGCTGTCGAGCGACATCAGCCACGAAATTGGGCACACCCTGCGCTGCGATACATTACTACAGCACGATGATGCCCAAAGCGGCAGTGTTGACATCAATGTCCTCGATCCCCAGACCGATGCTACGGTGCTCAAAATGCAGGGTCTTCAATGCTCCTCTCTGGGGCGTGGTAGTGGAGCCACAGCACGCCAGGACGCTGCCAACAAGGGCACCACTATTACCAGCAAGTGGGAGCAAGATCTTTGCGGAAAGTTGGTTTGGAACACTGACCTATCTCTCCAACAGCCCCAGGCTCTAGAGTTTATCAAGAAGCAATTGATTTCTGCTCAGTCTGGTGTCACCGGCTCGGAGGACATTGTCAAGGGCCTTGAACGTGCGTGCTTTTACTTCGCACATGATGCACTTCAAGCCGTGTCAAAAGAAGACGTATCCCAGCCATACCTCGTCAAGTACTATGAATGGCTCATTGAAATGGTCAATAAGGCCAACAGCAATTGGGCACGGGATAGCATTGAGGAGCGACAAAATTGCATCGTCGATGTGGCCTCCCAGAGCTTCGATGGCGAATTAATTTGCCGCCTCGGTCCCCTCCTTGCGAAGATCCTCCGCAGTGATCTTCCCATGAAAGAGGTCACAGAGATGCTCCATGAGTATAACGCCAGATCGTTGCGTCAAGAACCAGCACTTGGTCAATTCTCCACGCTGCTTCGCACACTTGCCCACAAGAACCCCGAAGCCAAAGTCCTCCAGATCGGCGATGGTTCTGGGGTCCATGTCACACGTCGCTTGCTGGAGGCCCTCGGAACGCCCAGAATGCCTCTGGTGGGCAGCTGGCACGTAACTGAACCCAATTCAGAGGCCTTGGACGAAGCCCGAACGCAACTTGCCGACTGGGCTGATCTGCTCGCTTTCGACCAACTCGACATCGATCGGAGCCCATCCAAACAGAAGTTTGACCTTGCAAGCTACGATATTGTCATTGCACCCCAAGTTCTACATGCCACAAGTGATGTTGCCCAGGCCACAGCGAATATTCACAGCCTCCTAAAGCCAGGCGGTACTTTACTGTTGGGCGAGACGACCAGCGGTCAGATCGACACAGATTTCGTATTTGGTCTTTTACCAGGCGGGTTGGTTTCTCAGGCATCTTCATGGGATGACTTGCTTGTGGGTACTGGATTCACTGGCGTTGACCTTAAGGTCGGTAATTCAGAGAGCGACGTGTTGCATTCCAGCACGATCATCATGTCCACGGTCCCAATTGCCGAAGATCAGAGACCTGATCTGAACCGAGTCAAAGGCCAAGAGGAATTCGCCGTTGTTACAACCAGCATGACACCTCCACCAGCAGGCGTCGTTGACCTGCTCTCTCATTCCATTCAAGCCTGTGTCGGTACCAGGCCCGAGCATCTCATCCTCGAGAAGAGCAGCCGTGACGCCTACAAGAATAAGATTTGTGTATTCATAGGCGAGATCGAAGAATCCATATTGGTGAACCTTGACACAGTGCGCATGGAGGGTATTCGCTCCATGGTCACGCAGTGCAATGGCTTGCTATGGGTCACCAAAGGCGGTGCCGTCGACAGCAAGACACCCGAACAAGCTCTCAGCCAAGGGTTCTTACGCGTGCTCCGCAACGAGTACGTCGGACGTCGCTACATCTCTCTCGACCTGGATCCCACTCCTGAAGCAAGTGTATCATCTCAGGGCAAAGATATCGTCGTTGCGACTATCGTCAAGGTTCTCGAAGAAGCATTCGGCCGTGCTGGTTCCGCCGAGGCTGCACCAGCTGAGTTTGAGTATGCTGAGCGTAATGGCGTACTACTTATTCCTCGTGTCTATAAAGACGAGCAGTACAACAATATGGTCACGGGTTTGACCGTGCCGACTTGGAGTGCAGCCTCACAAAGCAAGGATAAAAACGCAGGCGACGATTCCCCTGTCGGTATCCCACTGGAGCCATACTTCCAAGAGAACCGCCCTCTGCGGCTTGAAGTGGGTATCCCTGGACACTTGGATACAATGGCCTTCGTTGATGACATGAAGCACAATGGAGACCTGGCACCTGAGCAAGTTGAAATTGCAGCACACGCCTATGGATTGTGTTCGCGAGACACGCTTGCTGCAATGGGCCAACTCAAGGATCGGTCCATGGGCCTTGAGTGCGCGGGTGTCCTTCGCAGCGTTGGTTCTGAAGCCAAGTCACAGGGCTACAACGTTGGTGACCGTGTAATGGCACTCCTACCAAGCAGTAACTTTGCCAGTCACGCGCGTGTCTCCTGGCAAAGCGTCGTCCCCATTCCCGATGGCATGGACTTCAACACCGCCTCATCCCTTCCCCTAGCCTACACGATCGCTTATCACGGACTCATCAATGCGGCACGACTCGTCGCTGGACAGTCGGTTTTCATCCATGCCGCCGCCGGTAGCCTAGGTCAGGCCGCCATCATGCTGGCAAAGCACTTGGGAGTGACGGACATCTATTGCACCGCTGGCTCCCAACAGAAGCGAAAGCTCCTCCAAGATGAATATGGCATTCCTGAAGAACGGATCTTCAATAGTCGTGATACCTCCTTTGCTTCTTCTATTTTAGCTACCACCAAAGGCCGCGGTGTCGATGTCGTCCTGAATTCGTTACCAGGGCCGTTCTTGCAGGCCACCCTCGAAACAATAGCACCTTTAGGCCATCTGATCCAGGTCAGCAAGGAAGAGCAGGAGACCAACAGGCTAGTCGCCCTCGAGTCCTTCTCTCGCGGTGTTTCGTTCGTTACGATTGACATCCCCATGCTCTTACGCAGTCGTGGACCTGATGTTCATCGTGTGCTTGGCGAGGTATCTCGTCTTGTCAATGAAGAGAAACTGAAGCCGGTGCAGCCCGTCGATGTTCATTCCATGAAAGATATTCAAGGTGCCTTCCAGTTCGTACAAACTGGTGCACAAATCGGGAAGGTCGTGATTTCTGCTGGACCTGGCGAGCAGGCTCCCGTGGTCCCACGGCCTAAAGGTGTTACGCCTTCTCACCGATTACGTCCCGATGCTTCATACCTCATCATTGGCGGTCTGGGTGGTATCGGCCGCTCAATTGCTTATTGGTTATTCCGTCAAGGTGCAAAGAACATCATCCTAATGTCACGAAGCGCCAGTGATCTCGATCTCGAGAAGAACAAGAACACTGAAGGCGCGCTATTCATCAACGAGCTGCGTGCCGAGGGTTGCCGTGTGATGCCCGTCAGCTGCGACATCTCAATCGCCAGCTCGCTCGTGAAGGCGCTCCATGCCTGCGAGATGGAGGGACTCCCACCTGTGCGCGGTATAGTTCAAGGCGCCATGCTCCTGCGCGATGCTATCTTCGAGCAGATGACGCTCGATGACTGGCAGAGTGGCCTGCGACCCAAATACAATGGTACCTTCAACCTCCATACCGAGTTCTCGGAGCCTGGATCACTCGACTTCTTCGTCATGCTTTCATCTGTCTCTGGTGTCTTGGGAATTGCTTCGCAGGCCAACTATGCAGCTGGCGGCTCCTACGAAGATGCCCTTGCGCGATGGCGCCAGTCGCAAAGTCTTCCTGCTGTCTCCATCGACTTGGGCCCAATCTCAGATGTTGGATACGTTTCGAAGGAGGCAAAGGTTGCCGAGCGCTTGCGCAAAGAAGGCGACTTCGCCATGCTCGACGAGGACATCGTCTTGCGCGCGCTGAGCGCCGCTGTCCTCTACCCTCAAAGTTCTCAAACCCAACTCATCGTAGGCCTCAACGCAACACCTGGCCCACAGTGGGATCCAATGGGTAGCTCTCAGTTGGGTCGCGATGCTCGCTTCATGCCACTTCGTCCTCGCAACAAGATCTCGTCGAGGGACGGAGATGGAGATTCCGGTAGCGGCGGTGTGTCTCTCGCAGCCCAGCTTGCAGATGCCTCTTCTCACCAGGAAGCGGCCTCCCTAATTGGGGCCACTATTGCTTCCAAGCTCGCCGACATCTTTATGACACCTGTTGCTGAGATTGATCTCGCCCAGCCGCCGGCCTTCTTTGGTGTCGATTCCCTCATCGCTGTTGAGCTGCGCAATTTGCTGGTTCTTCAGGCTGCGGCTGACATATCTATCTTCGATATCTTGCAGACTGGTTCCCTAGCTGCACTCGCTACCACCGTTGCAGAGAAGAGTCGTCATCTCAAAATTGCTACTTAACATTTATAGCCCAATACATTCTATTCCCATCTCTCGGCGTTTCTCCACCTCTTTCTCCTGGCAGGACTACATCACATACAGTACATATATCGACCTTTGTTCAAGCCTTCCAGGTGTACCCATTTTTATAGAAACCATGTCTTTCTTCTTATCTTTTTTTCTTATGTTCCTGCCCGCTACATGTATTTCTTTCATAACGAATGTTTTATGGAGTACACTGTCACTACAATAAGCCCCTTCAATTAAAAGAACCCTTAAGACGTACAATCTGCTTGTTTGTGTACTTGCTTGCCTTAGAGTTGATGTATCTGACAAGAAATAAATCCCCTTAATCTGAAATATTACCCATTCTTCTATCGGAAAAGTTATTGGTTTAATTCTCCAATATTCATATTGCATAAATGACCTGCCCTTTTTTGAGACTCGCGTCTATCTACGAAGGAACCGAATGACCCAGTAATCGGCATAACTATCATAATTTCACATCCTACACGACATCTATTGGAGAAGCAGACATAAAAAGGACGGCTTCATTATCACTAGAGCTGATATCGGAGGACAGATGATTTTATCAATATAATCAAACATGTCTAGTAAAGATACACGGTAACACAATCCAATAGTCATGAGGCTAAATCTTCAAGATATGTAAACTGCGCAAACGATTCCTTACTACTCGCATAGCACCAAATCATAGGCAATGGATGTCAATCTACCACCAGCGTCCGCGCCATCCTCCCTTCAATCCTAATTTGATATTGACACCCCACCTCTGCCACCCTTGCAGCATCAACTCAGCAGCCCATGCCCCTCCAATCCACAAATACCAACCGAGTAGCTTCACGGCTCTGAAGGGCGCACCGAGCGCATGGACAGCTTCCCTTACGGCATCGAGGAGGAAGTACAACCCCACGAGAACGTAGATGAGCAGGCAGATTTTTAAGATGAGAGATGTAAGACTTTGGATTTGCGCAAACCCGGATTCGAATTTGCCTTTGGCGACGGCGGCGCGCTCAGTACTGGGTGTGGGCGTGTGGCCTCGGACAAGTTTCTTTGGAGAGGATGGGCGAGAGGTTGTTGGTGTGTTGGGGAGGGTGGGCGCGGGTGTTGCATGGAGAACGAATGGATCGACGTAGGCGGCTGCCTTTGCGGTCGTCGCCGGGGTGGCGGATGCAGTGGAGACAGCTGTTGGCTTGTTGACTCGTGGACCCGCAGGGCGGAGCCATGCCCATCGACTTATGGGTTTCTCTTTTGCCTTGTCTTTGTCTTTTTGCTTTTCTCTTTCCTTTTCCTTCTCTCGCTCCTTATCCGACTTCTTCTGTGTTGATCTTGACGCTCCTGCCACAGTGCCGGTGATATCGTGGCTCGTGTAACCGAAGACTGATGTTCCTGCAGAACCTGCATATGTGAAATTGGATTTTGTCGGACTTGGATCTTTTGAACCATTTGCAGATGACGGGTTCGAAGCGTGCGGCAAACGGGAGTGAGCACTCCACAACGGTTCCTTTGCGGTAGCGGCAGGCTCATGCGATGGACTAGGAGTGGTTGAAGGCGAAGGGACCTTGATCTTGGGCTTGATGCGTATCCGAATGGTAGGTTTAGTTGCAGATGGAGGTGGTGTGGCGGGCTTCTTCTGAGAGGTCGTGGCTATCGCACCCGTAGATGCGTCCGCTCGATGATATTGAGGGCGAGTATGATTGGAGCGAATGCTACCAACTCCGACCGGCTTCCGCGGGATGGATATATGGCTAGAGTCGCTCACAGCGCGGGTGTCTTGAGCTTTTCTCCAAGTCTTCTCCCAATTCTTCTTCCATTCTTGATGAGGTGTTGGGGGCGTGATTGGGAAGGCTCCCGCTGGCAGTGCTATAGGCGGGCTATTAGGAGGGCTGACTTCCAATTCAGACGGCTGAGCATCTGTACTCCTATACGCATAGTCATATGAGGCTATCTTAGATGGTACTCTCACACCCTCATACTGTTGCCTGTCTCTCATCTCTTGGCCCTTGACCTTGTATGTTTGGTAGGCATCGAGCTGGGCCTTGGAAGGCGAGGGCAGCTTGGCTCTGAAGATTGGGGCGTCGAGAATGGGCTCCCTCGTTGTAGGCATATGAATAGCAAATGCGTCGCTCTCGAAAGCGGGCTCCGTCTCAGTTGCCTCCGTCCGAATCGTGGCATCTGTTATTTTCCTACTTCGGGGCTTTTGCTGGGGAGTAGGACTCTTCCGAATTTCCATCCAATAGCTCGATGACTCCGAACGCTCAAGGCCCTGGCGGGCAGGTGTGGAGTGCTTGGACGAGTGCTTGGACGAGTGTTGTTGGTTCATTGACAGGCTATCTGAGCGAGCCAGAGCCTCATTGATAGACTCTGGCGTCCTGTAAGTTGAGATAGAAACATTGCTTGGTGACAGATTTCCCAGCTTGGGGTTGGGAAATCGAGCTGTGATGTAGTTGTCGCTGGCTGAGTGCTGACTGAAATGCATTGCGTGGCGTTTGTTGGAAGGAAAGACTGGTGTGGATTCCATGAGGATAATTTAAGATACACCCCATTAGCAAAAATAGCGAAGTAAATTGAAGAAATGTCGTTTGCGGGCTGGAGCGACATTATGGGGGCTTATCTTGGTATGAAAAGAGGTGGCAGCAGAGGCATGCGGATGTGGCTGGCGCAACGATGTCTGGAATGTCGCTTCACAGGGAAGTTCCTCGACCCACTCCGGCACCGACCCTCAAATATTGCCACAATCCTCGAGAACGTCATCCTTGACGATAGAAGAAAAAGAAGATCAAGTTCCAACATCTCAATTGCACGCTGTTGATATGGCGGGTTAGAGCCGCTAAACAAGATGATAGCTTTATTGTGAAATTTGCCCTGAAATCGAGCGACTAGCCTACCCGATAATAGTCCAATGCAAGACTGCTCAGAGGGTATCTATAATGCATTGAGGGCCCTACGCCAGGGAGAAATTGGCATAATGGCCTCTTCCAGAACCGAACGCCGTTAAACAAATACACAAACATCCACTTCCAAATAAACACCCATGTCGTCATACAAAACGGTCATACATTTCACCGGTCGTGGGCGGTTTCGATCTCGGAATACTCAGCCCAATGTCCGTTCACGGCTTTCTTCCAGGTACGTATCGAAGCATCGTCACCAGTCGATACCAAAAGGTCGCCTACGTCATTTGTTAGCCTTTTGCCCCTTCTCAGACCAGGAAACACCTGTCCAGCTTACCCATTTGCGAGAAGGCAACGCGCCATACTGCACCGTGGTGGTTGGTGAGCTCATCTACAAGTTTCACCACTTGCCTGATGTGACCTGGATACTGCTCGTTCTCCTGGGCATGCTCGGTTGCTGTGGAAGCGCTTGCTAAACCTGCGCCTATGCCGGACGGCGCATTTTTGCGCGGCCTGTTTGCTTGAGGGGAAGAAATTGCTCCTGTGACAGTGGAGGTAGAAGATGTTCCGGTGGTAGATGACTTGTCGGAACGTGGCGTAGAGAGCTCGTAGATGCGAATGGCACCATCCTTACTGGCTGTCGCAATCACGTCGTAACCTCTCATAGAGCCGTTCGCCCAGGCCAAGTCACGAATGATCTGTCGTGAACCCTTTAGCGTTGCTACGCGGTAGAACCGCTTGGCTTTGTCCGTCCTATAGACATAGACATCTTTCATCGCTGCTACGGCGAGGGATAATGATTTTCTGTCCAGACCAGCCATAACAGCTGTCCAACAAGGCAGCTTCTCTTTGTGAAAGACAACCTTAAAGCCGACTTCATCTTGGCGCTCCGGGGGATTTTCTTCGCAGATCCAGCTGTGAGATAATATGGTCCACTCATTAAGGCTGCTCTGATCGACGGGTTCATAGACACTCAGGCGTCCGTCACGTGTGATGAGAGCTAGCCAGGTCTCTTGCATGATGTTTTTGAAATCCAAAGACATGAATGGTGCATTTGTTTGGGATGCGAGGTTTGTGATCAATTTGAAGCGACTTCCAGAGAGTGGTACTTCGGTAACGTCCTCTTGCCATAACTTGCAGCGGCCATCTTCGCCAATGCTTCCGATCACCTCGCCCATGAATGGGCCATTCCACTTGACCTAAATCACGTGTTAGTCAGATGGAGATGGAAGTTGGTAGTTAATGTCTGTTGCAATAAATATGAGCCAAAACTTACATCAACAATCTCAGCATCGTGAGCTTTCCAGCTGTCGACCAAAGACCAAGAATCATCCTTCTTGTCCCAGACTTTGAGACGGTGATCCGAGCTTGCCGTGACCATTCGAGTTCCAAAGTAGTTGAAGTCTACAGCAAGGACAAGATCCTGGTGACCATGGGAAAAGGTCTGGAAGGAGCGCTCTGCAGCCATTTTTGCGTAGGCGTGGTGAGCAGCAAGGAAGTTTGAACGCAGATAATGGACAATGCGGTGATCGACGGTGGTGGGAATTCCGTCTGGGGAGGGGTCCTGGATCAAAATGGAGAGTAGGTCGTAGTGGTCTGGAACATTGAGATCATTGTCGACCTCCTTTTCAATATCCGTGTCGTTGTCGTTGTCGTTGTGGTAGGATGCGAGAGTGTGGTTGAGATGAGATGGACGCTGGAGAGGGAAGTGCTGGCCGAAGGAGCCCCGTGCTGAAAGTGGGGCTTCACCTGGAGATAGAGAAGTGTCGGAGGCAGCCCTGCTAGGAAGTCTAGAGGGAGTGAGATGCTGCAAGAAGTGAGGACGAGCTAGACGACGGGTGACAGCGTCGAGGCTCAACTGTATAGGGTCGTGAACATTCATGGTGTTGTGTTTACGGTCGAGAGATGGTTGTGCATGCTGATTGCCATGGCCTTGATAGTGACCCAAAGAGGATTAGGGCGAGTCTCTGTAAATTATTACAAATTAGGTAAGGGTCCAAACTCTACCGACGCGTAATTGGCCACTCTGTCCTGTTCCTGTGGACTGACGTTGACACGCCCTACAGGACGTCTAACTGTAACTACAGTATTATTATTATTTACTCGGACCTACACACCGCGCCTCTCACAGTGGTTGCAGTATCACTCGTACTACCACTGTAAGTAAGGTATACATGCCATGTCAAACAACATACAATCCTTCTCCATAGATCCATCCGTACTCGTTCCATCTCAGGCCTCCGGATAACATTCATCGCCGACTCAATCTTTTTCAATTCCCCCCCCGCTGTACTGGGGTGGTATCAATTGGGCGATACCATGTCCACGTCCACTAGCCTCACCACCACAGAGGTGTACTCTTTGCTCTCACTATCCTTAGCTTGCGTCGCCATCCTCGCAAACACCCTACAAGGTGATGGGAACCCATTGATCGCGTCTATTGCCTTCAGTGGCATCGCCTTCTCATCCAGCTATGCTCTCATACGATGGTTGGGAAATGCATTCATCCGACGGGGTTTCAAGGGCAGGGACATGAGCAAGACGAAACAGACAGAAATGTACGCCAATCCATACATGGAATATCTATGCCCTCTATTCTATCCTACCCCGTTCTCATCTAACTCCACATGACATAGCCCCGAGACCATGGGCGCGGTGTGTGCCATGGTCTATCTCTTCGTACTCATCGTATTCATCCCTTGGCCATTCTACAAGGACATTGTGGTCGCAACCTCTGGCGGCGGCAATCGAGATGTCATGCAAGAGCTCGAACTGGTGGAGACGGGGAGGTTTCTCCACAGGTTTCCCCACAACAAGGTAGGCACAACCCTTTCCCATGCATTCCTGCTCTTTCTCTGGTCTCGGGGTAGATGCTAACAACGTCCGACTGGGCACAGCTGGCATCTTATCTGTCCGCACTCCTCTCCCTTCAAACCATTGTACTCCTCGGAATCGGCGATGACCTCTTCGACATCAGATGGCGGCACAAGGTGCTGATCCCAGCGATTGCTGCCATTCCCATGCTCATCGTCTACTTTGTCGACTTTGGCGTTACGAAGATGGTAGTGCCCACTCCACTTCGACCCTATCTCGGGGCGCTCTTTGACCTTGGTATGCAGCTTCCTTCATATTAATACAGCCTCCCATTCCCGTTACCATTTCCCCTGAAACTCTTGGACAACCAGTATTGACGGCAGAAGGTTGGCTGTACTACGTGTACATGGCCCTACTGTCCATATTCTCCGCGAATAGCATCAACATTCTTGCTGGCATCAATGGCATCGAGGTGGGCCAATCGCTGGTAATCGCAGTCCTGATCGTCTTCAACGACGCTCTCTACCTGTCCCCATTCGCTCCCTACCCGCACCCAGCGACTGACTCGCATCTCTTCTCACTCTATCTCTTGCTTCCCTTCATTGGCGTGTCCCTCGCCCTGCTGATGCACAACTGGTTCCCGGCTAGGGTGTTCGTGGGCGACACGTACTGCTACTTCGCGGGGATGGTGTTTGCCGTGGACGGGATCCTCGGACACTTCAGCAAGACGCTGATCCTGCTGCTCCTCCCGCAGGCCTTCAACTTTGTGTATTCAGCGCCGCAGCTCTTCCACCTGGTGCCGTGCCCCCGACATCGGCTCCCGCGCTTCAATGCACGGACGGGCCTGTTGGAATGCTCGCGGGTGGAATTCGACAGGCCTCTCGCTCGACCGATAGCGGAGGCTTTGAAGCTGTTACACCGGCTTCGGCTGCTGGACGTCGAGACTCATGATGGAGGCGAGGGCGAGGAGAAGGGTCGCGTGGTGAGTTCGTCCAACTTCACGCTCATCAATCTTTGGTTGGTGTGGTTTGGGCCAATGCGCGAGGATCGGCTGGCGTTGGGGCTTCTGGCGCTCCAGGCGGGTGTCGGCGTGCTGGGCTTGTTTGTGCGGCACCGCATGGCTCTGCTCATCTTCACCCAGGACAATTGGTAGATTCCAGCAAACATAAACACATCTATCTACTGCGTACCCCTTCGGACACTGTACATTGTCCATAATTTTTATGTACATTTTCTCTGGTTATTCTTAGTTTCATCACATACAAGCTTTCTATTATTAAAAACCTAGCTAGCTTGAAAAAAAAGTCTACACAGGGACTCCATACACGTCCCACCGAATAAATATTATCTAAAACCTCCAAAACAAATAACCCACATCGGACAACTATCGGCCTCCCAGGTCCGCTAATATTTCAATTTCCGCATTATAGAAGTAGTCAGAAGAATCATATGAGTCAGAAAGGAAAGAAAGAAAGAAAGAAGAAAATAGAACACGTCCGAAATCCGGGGTGGATTTCTGAATAATTGACCCTTTGTAAATCACCCTCCGACTCTACTACCTAGGTAGTTGCCTAGGTACCTACCAAGGTAGGTAATTTTCATGACTAGGTTTCGGGACATGTGGAGGCAGACTCCTGCTGACCGTTAGGTGGCGGAGAGAGCGATGTTACATCTGTATCTCTCAGGCAGATCACCTTACGACGAGTGAGAATGTGCATACGAATCGACTAGGGGCTAAAATGACCTCCGCTGCAACTTAAGTACTTCTACTAAGAAAACACCTACTTCATGTATGATGTATTGACCGGCCTAGGTACTCGTATCTATCGACAAAACATGAAAGATCCGAAAGTCGGGGTCGCTTGTGGCGTTTGGCATGTGGCGTGTGGCGTGGCTTATACAGCCATTTCAAGCGAGTTGAAAGACGCCCAGGTAGTCTACATCCTACTGGAACAGATAAATAAGGCGTGGGATGCGGAGACAGCGGTAATGTACGAGGTAATACGGAGGAATTGAAGCTGCGATGCACGGCGTATGCGCTGCGCGGCGATGCGATGCGATGCCGATACCGATGCTGATGCTGATGCAATTTAGAGATGCTGCGGGGAAGAAAGCGAGGGGGAGGATGAGGGGGAAGGACGGGAGAGAGATGGGATCTAGCGAATAGGATGGGTTGGGAGGCTGATTATGCAGGTGGGAAGGATGGAGGATGGGGGGACGCCTGTCTCACGATTGTGTACCTACTTCGTACACCGGGGTAGATACATGCCCAGGTTGGTACCTGGTAACTACCTAGTCTATACGGAGCACTCTGTCCCCCAGCTAGTAGACTACACAGTATTCTTCTACTCGTGGTACTGCTATCTATTTCGAACAGTAACTGGCTGTGTTCGCCGATGTTACGGGCAATCTATAACCGCGGCCGGTACCCCTCTCCCAACTATTAGGTAGATTAGAACAAACAAAAAGGGCGAGGATGGATGTGTCGTCAGAGCGTTCAATTATTGCTCAGTAAGATCGATTTACAGTACTCCGTAGTGGCATTTCCATAACTAGTATCTTTGTGTCTAAAAAAGATTTTTTGATAAGGATGGGAAGGAAATCAATGGCCTTGCAATTGATAGCAATGAATGAACATCTGTGTTGGAAATCTTCAAGAAAACGATATGGGATACCTGCATCCTCAATCGCCCTCTCCGCATTAGCGGGGATTCCTACAAGTTGGTTCTTTGTTCCATTATTCGTATTCCTATGTCTGATACCAAGATATACCGGCACATAACGCATGTAGCCGAAGTGGCTACATGGAATCGCAATGTATGATGGCCTCCGGTGGTTGGTCGCTCGTACAATCGTTGGGGCTAGGTCATCAGCGTCGTTCTGATTCGCGGTGAGGGGAAATCCCTCCGATCTTCGGCCCTGGAGCTTTTATTCGCCCTCAAACTCTCCCAAATCCTACTCGTAATTACTCCTCCCTCCTCTCACCTGAAATCATATTTCAACTGCCACTAACTCCTCCTCTCTTCCCTTTCTCTCCGCTTTGATTCTACTTACTCACTCCTCCATTCTCCTCGTCAATTTCTTTTCTCCAAACCCTATACCCAATTCCCCATCTATTACTATCATAAACAATTCGTATCTAACCGAGCCGTATATTCGCCAATCTCCCCCCTCAAAGATACACGACCATGCCTTCCGCTGTGAAACCCCCGCAGACCCTCTACGATAAGGTCTTCCAGGACCACGTCGTTGAGGAAAAGGAAGATGGCACAGTCACTCTTTACATCGGTGCGTTGTTTCAATCATCACCTCTCTATATTCTCGCTTCGCATCACTAACGCCACTCCAGACAGACATCTTGTTCACGAAGTGACATCACCAGTACGAGCCCTCCGACGGAAGCCGCATACAACCCCCCTACCGAAGTCATTACTAACACACGCCATAGCAAGCTTTTGAAGGCCTCCGAAACGCATCAAGAAAAGTGCGAAGACCAGACTGCACTCTCGCGACCGTCGACCATGTATGTTTTGCACATGCCCTCTTTCCGGGGTTGCGCCTATACGAGTACTGACAACACGCCTTTCTAAAAGAACATCCCCACTTCTTCAAGAAAGAACCTCACCACCACCGACAAATTCATCGAAGAGGCCGACTCACGGACCCAAGTAACCACTCTTGAGGACAATGTCAAGGCTTTCGATCTCACATATTTCGGCCTCGATGATAAGCGACAGGGCATCGTCCACATCATCGGCCCCGAGCAAGGTTTCACCCTTCCCGGAACCACCGTCGTCTGCGGTGACAGCCATACCTCCACCCATGGCGCATTCGGCGCTCTCGCCTTCGGCATTGGTACCAGCGAGGTTGAGCATGTTCTCGCCACCCAGACCCTCATCACCCGGCGGAGTAAGAACATGAAGGTGCAGGTCGATGGAGAGCTCGGCCCAGGTGTAAGCAGCAAGGACGTCGTCCTCCACATAATCGGTGTCATCGGAACTGCCGGAGGTACCGGTGCTGTCATTGAGTTCTGCGGTTCCTCAATTCGTGCGTTGAGCATGGAAGCCCGCATGTCCATGTGTAATATGTCCATCGAGGGAGGAGCACGAGCTGGCATGGTCGCTCCCGACAACACTACCATCGAATACCTCAAGGGCCGTCCCCTTGCTCCCAAGGTTGACTCTCCGGAGTGGAAGAAGGCTGTCAACTACTGGCTCAGCTTGAAGACTGATGAAAACGCCAAGTTCGACATCGAGGTCTACATTGACGCTAAGGACATCGCTCCTACGATCTCATGGGGAACCTCGCCTCAGGACGTTGTTCCTATCACCGGAAAGGTCCCCGGACCCGAGGATTTCCAGGACGAGGTCAAGAAGGAGGCTTGCGTGCGAGCACTCAAGTACATGGGTCTCACGGCCGGAACTCCCATGCAGGAAATTCTACTCGACAAGGTCTTCATCGGATCTTGCACGAATGCACGCATCGAGGATCTCCGTGCCGCCGCACGTATCGTCGACGGAAAGAAGATCGCAAAGAATATCAAGCGCGCCATGATCGTTCCCGGATCGGGTCTCGTGAAGACGCAAGCAGAAAAGGAGGGTCTCGATAAGATCTTCGAGGATGCAGGATTCGAATGGAGAGAAGCAGGTTGCTCGATGTGCCTTGGAATGAACCCTGACATCTTGTCCCCCGGCGAGCGCTGCGCTAGTACCTCGAATCGTAACTTTGAAGGTCGTCAAGGAGCTGGTGGCCGAACCCATTTGATGTCCCCAGCCATGGCGGCCGCTGCAGCCATTGTAGGAACCCTTGCCGATGTCCGCAAGATTGCTCCCCAGTCCATCGCTCCAGCCAAGGGATCTCCAAAGATCGAACTCGATGCACACATGGAGGATATCAGCAGCGACGAGGACCTTGACCGCATCATCGACGCCCCTGTCGACCCGGTGTCTGTCGCCCCCAAGTCCGCACCCTCAGCTTCTGCCTCCGCAGGCATGCCCAAGTTCGAGGCCCTCCGCGGATACGCCGCCCCCATGGACGTAGCCAACATCGACACAGATGCCATCATCCCCAAGCAATTCCTCAAGACGATCAAGCGCTCAGGTCTCGGCTCCGCACTCTTCCACGCTTGGCGCTACGTCCCTGGTGGCGACCAAGAGTCTCCCGACTTTGTTCTCAATAAGGAGCCGTACCGCAACTCCAAGATCCTCGTCTGCACAGGTCCTAACTTCGGCTGCGGTTCGAGTCGAGAGCACGCTCCTTGGGCACTCCTCGACTTTGGCATCAAGTGCATCATCGCCCCCTCTTTCGGTGATATCTTCTTCAACAACACCTTCAAGAACGGCATGTTGCCCATCCGGATAGACGACCAGGCTGTTCTCGAGAAGATCGCAGCAGTCAGCAAGGAAGGCAAGGAACTCGAGGTTGACCTCGTCAACCAAGTGATCCGCAACGCCTCCAACGGCGAGCAGCTCGCCTCTTTCGACGTCGAGGAGTTCCGAAAGCACTGCCTCGTCAACGGCCTCGACGACATCGGCCTAACCATGGCCAGCGTCGACAAGATCGAGCAGCACGAGGCGAGACGCACGCGCGAGTGGCCCTGGCTCGACGGCAGTGGATACCTCGCGCGTCACCGCAAGGGCCCAGTCAAGATCGAGGCCCAAAGCGTCCCCAAAACGAACAGAGGCGAGATCGTCAAGGAGCCGCTTGACTGGTAAACTCCAGCCACCTCTTCCTTCTCTCTCCCCCCCTCTCTCTCTTTCTTCTTCGACTCTATCACGAATAACTCTTATCATGCAAACGGTTCTTCTAAATGGGTGGGGAGATAATGTTCACAAAAGTTTCATATGATGAAAATCAAAGGTTCTTATCTTTTGGGGAACCTCCAATGGCGTTGTTTTTCTTACGTAGTCCTCTCTTACACACTCACGCACGCGCATGCCTGTTTGTTTGTCTGGTTCGAGATACTCAACAATATTACAATATTGCCATACGTATAATCATTCCTTTGCTTGAACTGTGAATGTTGTGTAGTGTAGGTTCGATTGGGGTAGCTAGGCATCTGTACCCAAACATTTCACCGGACAGCTTAGGTTTCGCAAGGGAACGTCATTTAACCCAATACTGAGACCTAGAAATCCCATCCAGGACGGCCGGGGCGCTATCTACTGGGCAACAAGGCCGTTGTATTATATCCTTCTTGCGATATGAAGCGGCGGTGCATGCACAGTGGGATTATATACGACCATCATATATCAATCGAGCGGTCGTGGCAGAATATCAGGATAGACGGCGCATTGTACAACTGATTGGTTATTTGGTGCTATGTACTTAAATGATAAAATGATGCTATTCTCAGGCCTACCCAAAAGATCCAAAGACTATGGCCTTGCCGGACGTGTTGTCCTCCTGAACCATTGACTTTTCGAGCGTGAGAAGTAGGTGCGATGTACGTATCAGAAGTTCTTCACAGGTTTATGTCAGAAAGATCATGGGGAGTTTGTATGGGTGAAGATCACGTACCAGAGAATTCGAGCTCGTAGCTGACAGGTAGGTCTGCGTCTGGCTCGTCTGCACGAATGAGGATGGGGATATGCGAGTGAAGCAGTTTTCGTTCTCTGACGTTGAATCGAATGCCTGAATTGCGACTAGGGCTTACCCAGAGGATGTTCTCGTCAAGTTGCACTGGACGTCGTGTGCTACTTCCATTCGTTGATGTATCAGTAGACATGGGAGGAAGCACAGACGAAGCTTTCTTCAACCACTCCCTCCATACCCTTACGACACCTTCTTCGACGTCAACGAAACAGCTGAATATGCCACTCGCCTCGCTGATCTTGACTAGGTTCGTCTGCGCCACGAGCTGGGTGAAGAGCTCATGGGCTTCGAGACTGAGCGTTTGCTTGACCGTCTCGCCTCCTTCGTTGAGATCTGATGCCGTGCCCGGAATGACCTTGGAACTTTGGGAGGACGAGGATTGAGAGGCATCATACGTCCGTGAGCCCGGGATATCGCCTGCGGGATGGGGTCGTTGTCGCCGCACGACGCGCCGACCTGTGGGGTCAAGTTCGCGGCGATGAGGGCGGAAGCGCGAGTACAGGTTCTTCATCTCTCCCAATCGAGATGCATCGTCGGATTTCTTGTCGTGTATGCCAGCCGTGTATGCCGATAGTCCATCTGTCCCTCGGTACGCACAGAAGTAGGGCGGTTCAGTCAACTTGGCAGATGGGTGGTAACATTCTAGAAGCAGAGAGTGGGAATCTAGGTTTGAAGCAGCAACAAGGCGATTCTGGAGGATCCGTAAGATTAAGGTGTAAATTCGGTGACAAATTACTGTAAGTGGGAGGAGCTCGGGTGTAGGGAGGGGTGTGAGGATATGTAGAAGAAGCTTTCGCAATGGTTAGTGAATTGGTCTCTCCTTTTTCAGAGAGTAAGGAAGTTAATAACCTCATTTGGAAGCTTGAATACATGGCATTGATCCATACTGAAGCTGTGAAAATACTCGGGGCTGCTCAATCAAGGGTATTCGGACAAATGGACCATCATTATATCTAGTGTTGATAAAGGCAAGTGGAATCAGGAACGACCGGTGACTTCATCTCATAGGTTATCGATAACGAATTGCCGCCAATCTTAAGTCAGCTAGCTGCAAACAACGAATTGCACCTTCCCCACTCCAGCGTCCTGCGATACTTCACAACTATTCATTGTTTACCATTCACTTTACTCAAAACTTCGCTTCGCTCAAAAATTCACTTCACTTCCCTCACAACTTCACCACACTTCGCCCCAAACTTCACCTCACTCAAAACTTCTACACTGATAGTAAGCCGACACACTTCGCAAATAGGTCTGAGGACAGTAGTACCGCAGATCATCCATTCTCTGCTCTGCTACGGCATCCGAGATCTCTAGCGAGCAATGCAGCAGTTTGTCCATGGCAAACAAGGCGACGGTGCCAGTAAAGCGTCCTCCCGTAATGCTAGTCGCAGACGTATGGGAGAAAATGCCAAAATTCCCGTGACGACAAGGCTTGAGAACGCACAGCAAGCTGCTAGTCGTTCGAATTCTCGGTCATCCCATCACTCACGACAATTAGACCGAGGCCCTATGGCCTATAATGCACCCGATCCATATGGGACTGATGCAGAAAGCATCGATACGACTCTGCCAGGAGCGTCTATGGTTCAAGTCCTAGATAGTCAGAGAACAGATCCAGCGAAGCCAGGACCAGATTCCACTAGTGAAGCCGACTCGGGAGATGACTCGGGAGACGAAGGTGCAGATGCCTATGAATTCAATGAGGTGGAGCAGCAACTTCTTTCTGACGCTGGCATGCATGATGCCTCATTCGAAGAGCAGTGGGAATACGTCAGGGAGCAGCAGCGTCATCCCGATAGATACGGTTCCCCGTATCCTACAACAACCTCGGGACGGCCAGGGAGCTCTGATGATTTCGAAGGAGTACATGAATATGACGAGCCTGACAACCATGCCAATGCTTCTACCTCACCTCCATTGCCCGTTCCTCAAGACAGAAATACAGAGGTCATTCATCCCCACCCAGCCCGTCGTTCTCACCGTTCCCCCACTCCTACCCGTACTCCCAACATTCGGGATCCGACCCAGTTGTACATCCAGGCCGCTGGCATTCGCAAATTAAAGGCGTCCGCAAACAATGCCGTTGTTACACCTCGATATCATCAGGAAGGCGTTCGGGAGCTATCAATCAACCCTCATTCTCAGCCTGGCCAGTCTGGTACATTCCCGGAACCAGTTATGGCGTCAGGACAGCATCGTAATACGCATATTCAGATGATCGCTTCAAATGGTAATTTGCACAACGAAGATGCTCATCTTAGACGAGAGATACCACTTTTGAGCGCAGAGCAACGCCTGCCTTCCCAAAATACCAAGGCTACGGAGTTGCCTATTCCTCGGTCTACCACGCCCTATCAGTATTATGATACCGGAAAGGAGGACAGAATTGAAACCCAGCAAAAGCCTGTCGAGGACTACGATTTAAAAGATCTGTTCCAGATGGACTACGAACAGTTGTCGAAGGAGGATTTCGACACCAACCCTCGCGCAGATGCGCCCGTGCTGTCCGAGAACATGCAACAGAAGCCGCTAGCGGAGCGACTCCAATATGTTCAAAAGAACCTGGACCTTAAGAAACAAAGCGAGTTCTTCACTGGTTTACCAACAAACGAGTGGGAAGACGCTGGAGACTGGTTCTTGGAACAGTTCACCAATATCATTCAGCGCACGAAAGAGGCAAGGCAAACCAAGCGTAAATTCGCTCGAAAGCTCGAAGATGAAATCGAAGAACGACACAAGCATGTTGCAAAGAAGCAGCAAATCGTCAAAGCTGCCATGGACAGCATGAAGAGCAAGGGCAATCAACTCATTCCTAACAGCCCTCGGCGTTCAAAAAGCAAGAGTCCGGCTCCCAAACGCCACTAATTGATAAGGATACCATGCAAAGATGGTACAAAAAATCATGATCACGATGTCATACGCAACTTTGCCTTCTGTTTCGATGATTGAAAATGGCGACGCAATATTGCTGGAGCATTTGTACAGTGTTAACGCTTAGTCTTTGTTATATACCCCTATATGTAAGCATGATTAGAAAGGAATGCAGCCATACGTAGAGTTTTCCCCAGATGAGATGAGACTTTCAGAAAATGAATATAATTATACTCCACACCTTGCTTCCTTTGAATAGATACCCTTTGGTCATCCAAGGCCGGTGATGGGTGCACAGACCAAGCTTGGCGCGTTTGTATAAACCCCAAAAATCCACCAGCTACACCAGCCATCCTCACTTGAGAAGCTTCGTGTGAAACCCTGAGAGCTCAATCGGCCATTCTCTCAACAGCCCTCATTCGATCCAAAAATGGCGACCCAGGTTGAACTCGAAGATCCGCTTTATAATTTGCGCCTTTCGATAGCGAAGAACGAGGAACCTACCCTTTCGAGCTCTCCGAATCCAACGTCTGCCGCAGACACGGTCATCGATCTTGCTCTTGCGACGCACATAACTTTCAGCAATGCAAAGACCTTCGATCTCACGACCGAGACGCGTTTTGCCCCCGGCGATGCTCCCGTCACGCTTCGCAGCGTATTTTTCGCATGGAAGAACAAAGACGCCTCAATCACAGACTACGTTGCGGCGGTTCAGACCTTGAATGAGGAGTTGCCATCGGGCGCGGGAGGAAGTGTACAGAATCTCAACTTTGCGCAAAAGATCGAATTGATTGCGTGGCTGAGCGGAGATACTGAGAGTTCAGAGAATCTCAAGCCTCTGGACAATGCGGCTGCGACCGCAGACGCCACGAAAAGTGCGGCAATCGCGAGCGGCAAGACTGGAGGCGTAAAGGTTGAGCAAGGATTAGCCGGTTCGAAAGTTGCAGATGCACGTTTAATGATCATATATGATGGTGAACGGAAGACAGGAGATCACAATTCGATTTTGAGAGGCACAAAGGCCACGGTACGTACCTACAAGCCATTGGAAAACGCCATTCTAACATTTGTCACAGGACTTTTCGACCTATCGCAAATTCGCAGCTCAATTTCTGCGTTCGCGATCCAATCCCAACGGTCCTTTGGCAGTTCCACACCCGCATCCATCACCCCTCGTGTCAAACCTCCAGAAGAAGCCCAAGCGGCGCGAAGAGCCTATCATTCTCCTCTCTCCCTCAGCATCATCGTTGCTGCGCATGTCGAATATCAAATCATTCCTCAACGACGGCGTGTTCATCCCTCCGAATACCACAGATACTACCTCCGCAAATCTTCTCAATCTTAATCGAGTGCTCCCCTCAATATCATCATCACCCTTGCGCTTCATCCTCGTCGACAGTACTGCAAACTTCAAGCCTCCATATTGGTCGCGCGTGGCGGCTATCTTTACCACGGGACAGACGTGGCAGTTCAAGTCGTACAAATATCCCAATCCAGCCGAATTGTTCGCTCATTATCCCGGTGTGCATGTAGGATGGCAGGGAGAAGAGCCCCCAGAGAACATTCAAGCATGGGGACGAGGCGTCCTCAGTGTCAAGGTGGACAAGTGGACCGGTGGAAGTGCAGGACGATGGAGGGACAGGGAGATCGTGGAGACCATCTGGAGCAGGATCGAGGAAGGCATGAGAAGGAACGGCTGGACACGTGACGGGCCTGGTCTAGCAGGAAACACACGATAAAATATCCATCAACAAACCGCTGTATATTCGATCTGGGACGACGGCGCAAGGTGTTATCTGGTAGGCTGCTTCATTTGGGCTTGCATAGCGCGGAATACCTCAATATTTTTAAAGATTACACATTCGGATCAAACCAGTCACAATTCTAATCATCATTGGTCTTTTTTTTTGGCCCCCACACGTGTTGATCAGGTTGTGCTGAACGCTAATCATTTGCTTGTTTATAATGGTCTACCTGTGTAAGGTAAGCTTAGCAACCCTGGAAGAAGTCGCCTGGCGCTGCATTTCCAAGCACCCATATGTAGTCGTGAGCAAAGGTTTGTTGGGGCATTCAAAACTTGCCCGTCTTATCACCTTGAAGCCCAACTTGTTCCATTGTAGAGACATTCAGGGGCCCTTGTCAACTATTGTTCCATTGACTCAGACTACGACTTGCAACACGTAATTTCACTAGCATAACGTATGATACTTCTCAGTCCTGTTTGTACCATGGATTGAGATCAGCGAATGGGTGGATTTCGAATCCCAGCTATCCTCCAAAAGTGTATCTCCATGCACCCATAGTCTCCTTTCACTTCCGCTAAAAAAAATGGGCATCAAACTACGCAGAGTGCGATACCACAAAACGCTGTTTTCATAATTTGCATAGCTTTGCAGGACACTCATAAGGGCAAATATCGATATCAAACCACACAAACTATAACACAATGCATGAATTGCAGCACAATACGAACTAAATGAGGCTGGCCTCTGAAGTCATTTCAACCGCTAGACTAACCCTTTAGAACTTGACCGATCGAACATCCCGTACCGCAACAGCTCTAGGCCCAAAGACTACAACTCTCCCCCGTAATACGGAGCGTCCGTCGAACCGTGTAACCTTCTTAGCAAAACAACAGATGCTAACTAAATGCGAAAGATGTCTTGCTGTCCTACGCTATCGGCGACCATGACAGGTATGCATGCCACCCAATCTGTATAATGCGTCCGATGCTGCATCCGTCCTATCAGAAGCTTCGTCAGCCTCATGCTTTGCTTTCAAGCATGCAAAAGATATTCAGACACCAGACCCAGGGCACAGGGAACTGGGATCAAACACAGAAGCGTTATCACACCATGTCGACATGCTAGCGTTCCATAGGAGTATTGTCGCCGAACAAGCATATGGGCTCGCCTATCAAAAAGACCTCTCAGCCCTAAGCCTCTATCACATCGGTTAGCACTGCTGGCTAATCTCCCATTGAAGTTCGTGCCGACATACGCGTACATAGTTGCGTCGACGACATTGCTGCAAGTGGGGTGCTGCACTAAAATTTGTTCCGTTGGTAGCGTTCAAATATCTACAGGGGGTGGCCTTTTTAGCTGTGGAACCTAAAGTATAATTTTCGGATGCCTTTGATCTTAGAGCTCTATTGTTACCGCCGCGATGGTAGGCGCAATCCAATACGCGGGTGCATTGATTGTTGCACTTCTTGTTTTATATCGTCTCTTGGTACTCTTCTCTGCCCGTAGGGCTTCAAGGTTCTCTCAGTCTCTCGATGAGAATGACAAGAATGAACGCCCCTTATCGAAGGAACATGATGAGAAAGAACATCAGATGTATCCACGCTTGGGCCGGCCAAGCAGCTCTATGGACTTCGAATACGATGTAGTCGTCGTCGGCTCAGGTTATGGTGGCGGCGTTGCTGCCAGTCGACTGGCTCGAGCTGGGAAGCGCATTGCAGTCCTGGAACGGGGATCAGAAAGATGGCGTATGTAACGGTATCGCAGATGTTTGAGACCAGGCTGACAATGTTGATCTCTCATGTAGCTGGAGAATATCCAAATACTTTCAAGGACATAATGTCACAGTTCCATGTGACTCGAAATCCTACAAGTCATTGCAAAGCAGGTCTTCCACTACGGCGAAGTTGTGGTCGCCAAAATGGATTGTACCACTTATTCAGGGCGAATGAACAAGACGTTCTCACCGGAAATGGTAAACTCAATGCTTCTGATGGTAGATATTTCACTCAGTCATCATAGGGCTCGGCGGCACGTCATTAATCAACGCAAATGTCTTCCTTCGCGCTGACCAGCGAACACTACAACTACCCGAATGGCCAGACGAGATTCGAAATGACCCCTCATCCCTCGACCAATGCAAGTATCAAAGAGTGAAATCCCCATGAATTCTCCACTCTAACAAGCGTCCCAGTTTTCGATCGCGCAGAACACATGTTACAGCCTACGCCATACCCAAACGACTATCCAGACCTGAAGAAACTGCATGTTCTCGAAAGACAAGCACATGCGCTCGGTCTCGACGACAATTTCTACCGCGTGCCCCAGACAACATTCTTTCACGATGGCTTGAATGCAAGCGGTGTGGAGATGAAAGCATCAACCGGCTCCGGACAAGACTGCACAGGAGTCAATGATGGATCTAAGAACTCGGTTCTGATGACCTATATCGCCGATGCGTGGAACTGGGGTGCAGAGATCTTCTGTGAGTGCGACGTGAAGTACGTCAAGAAAGACCCAAGCGGCCATGGCTACATTGTCTACTATGAGGCGGTCGATGAAGGGGGTATTAAAACTTCGAGATGGGTCCGTTGCGTAAGTTGTCTTGACCCTCGAATCCTTTTCCAGAAAGCAAGTAACCTGACACATTGGCAGAAAGATCTTTGCGTACTTGGGGCAGGCTCCCTAGGTACTACTGAGATATTACTTCGCTCCAAGGCCCATGGTCTGGATATGTCTCCCGTTGTGGGACAGAAGATGTCCGGTAATGGGGATATGCTCAGCTTTTCATACAACGCCGAAGAGGTCGTCAATGCTGTTGGTCACGAGAAACCAGTGATGGTGGATCCATGCGGGCCCACCATTACTGGTGTCATCGATTGCCGCGAGACAGATGCATCATCGAATGTCTTGGCTGGCCATGTCATACAAGAAGGCGCTGTACCTGAAGGGTTGGCTCCTGTTATTCGATTACTTCTCGACTATTCAGATCACGGTTTCTTCTCAATCATCATTAAGCTCATCGGGAGTCTCCTTTTACGCTTCTGGTCTTTCGCACCAGGTATATCGGCCAAACAAAGCAGCATCTACAAAACGCAATCGTATCTGGTAATGTCCCATGACAGCAATGAAGGCATTCTCACGCTCGTAGATGGCAAACCTAATCTCAACTTCCGAGGTGTGGAAAGAAAGGCACAGTTGGAGCAGTTGCATCGGAAACTTGAAAGTGCTTCGGAAGTCATCGGAGGCACATTCATCAACTCTCCGCCAGTATCTGCACACCCTCTCGGTGGCGCTAGAATGAGTTCAGATGGGACAGGTCGGAGAGGTGTAGTAAATCACGTTGGGCAGGTTTTCGTTGGGGACGGAAAGGAAACACATGAAGGACTTCTCTGCCTAGATGGGGCAGTTGTCCCGACGTCTTTGGGTAAGCGAAGTGCTTACAATTGTCTTTGGTGTTTCACTGACAGATGAAGGCGTAAATCCACTGGCAACAATCACAGCACTTGCTGAACGTTCCATCGACCTACTGATCGAGAAAAATGGATGGACAGTCGACAACGCACCAAACGGCAGACTGGACCTCTTCGGATTGCCGAGCAAGCCAATGGGCCAGACGAGCGAGAAAGGCCCAATCAGCAAAATAGTTACAAACCCAGGAACGGTCCAATTTCACGAAACAATGGAAGGCCACGTCCACATCGGAGACGACATCCAGGATTTCTCCACCGCAGAGCAGGTCGCTCGCCATGCATCCAGCTCAGCACGTCTTGCCCTACATGTCATATTACAACAATCGGAAGATACCAACGCGCAATACACTACCGGTACAGTCACTGGAACCGTTTCATGCGGAGCCATCTCACAACACCCACTCCTGATCCGTCACGGGCAGATCGAACTGTTCACGGTAGACCCGACCGTGTCCGACTGCGTCAACCTCACTTACAAGCTCCACCTAGTGAGCGTAGAAGGACAAGAATTCCATCTCGAGGGGCAGAAGAACATTGACACTAGCATTGCATTTTCACCCTCACGGACATGGACTGCGACGACGGCACTGAACACGACTATTTCTCGACCAGATGGCAGTATCGTCGGTCGAGGCATCCTACGGATATCAATTTGGAACTTTTTATGTCAACTCACTACCCTTCGCTCCGACAGCTTTGGCTCTCTCTTACATTTCGTAACATTCTTCACTTGTAACGTCCTGCGTTATTTCCTCGCGCCCTTCCGAAAACTCCAATATCCCAACGACACTGTAGAACACACCTTCGAGAAACCAAAGCCGCAAGAGGTTCTTCTCCACGCCGAAGACGGCGTCTCGACAACTCTAAAGATATGGGAACCAATTCCAGGCGTCACAAAACACGAACTGCCAATCATGCTCATCCCTGGCGCTTCCGTCGACGACCAGATATTCTCCCTCGCCACAATCCCCACAAACACGATCGACTACTTCACAGCCCGCGGTTATCGATGCTACGTCCCCATCATCCGCTTCGGCATCAGCCCCGCCGCCAAAGACGGATGGACGGCGTACGACAGTCGCTGGGACGTCAAAGCTGCTTTCGATTACGTGCGAGAGCAAGAGAACGGTCGGAAGATATACGTCGTATGTCACTGCCTGGGGAGTATCGCAACCGCCATGGCACTGCTCACTGGAATCGTACCCTCAGATTGGATCCAAGGCATGACAATGAGCCAAGTATTCTGCAACCTACGCTTCAGCGCCGACAACAAAGCAAAAGCCCGCCTGCCCGTGCTAACATCCATCTACCGCACCCTATCCAACAGCCCCTGGCTCTCCTGCCGCGCAGCCCCCAACACCAGCACCTTCCAATCCCTCCTCGACGCCCTCCTCCGCCTCTACCCCGTCGGCTCGCGCCGCGAGCTCTGCAGCTCCTCCACCTGCCACCGCTGCAGCCTCGTCTTCGGCCGCTGCTTCTCGCACGGCAAGCTCAACCGCGCGACGCACGCGTACCTCGACAGGTACTTCGACGGCATCCACATGAACTTCCTGTCGCACCTGCGGAGTATGGGGGCCGTGGCGCC
Organism: Aaosphaeria arxii CBS 175.79; assembly: GCF_010015735.1. Lineage (NCBI taxonomy): Eukaryota > Fungi > Ascomycota > Dothideomycetes > Pleosporales > Aaosphaeria > Aaosphaeria arxii. Next base: position 2,732,454 of record NW_022983475.1, read on the forward strand.
GTACCATGTGCGCACGAACGAGGGGGAGGGGGAGGGGGATTTCGTTGACTTGGTTGCGCAGGGTGGTAATTTGAAGAGGCTCGGGGGGTTGAAGATGTGTTTTCTGAGCGGGGGCGCGAATGCGGTGTTTGATCCGCTTAGCACGGCGGAGTCGTACGATCTTATGAGGAGTACGTTTGGGAGCGAGGGGTATGAGAGGGTTGTTGTTGAGGGGTATGGGCATTTGGATACGTGGATGGGGAGGGATAGTCATAGGGATGTGTATCCTAGGGTGCTGGATCATGTTGAACTGTGTGAAGGCGACAGTGGGAGGACGTAGATGCAGGTTGAGTGTTGTAACTAACTCCAGGCGTGAGTATGACTTGTGTTCAATTTCCATAGCTCGGAGATCAAACATTGATGCCAGCTGGAAGAGAAGAGCCAATTCGAGCAAGTCATGCGTGAGACGAAAAAGAAAGAAAGCTAAGCATTGAAAGAGCAGTTAGTGAGGTATAATGTATATTTCTCATCTCATGAATTACCTCGATCGCCTCGAAACCATACTGGCGTTGACTGGCGACATTGTGAAAGCACTGTTTGAGCATGTAGGAGATCTTGTAGTCACTGCATCATGCTAATCATTGATCCCAATCAGTACGTGCAATGACTGTCAATTGCTAGATCTAATCAAGATATTCATTTGGTTCCTTTACTTGATCAATCGATCGGGTCGTTCTCACTTCGACCTCGTTCATTTTTCCTTCTCGCTAAATATTCATCTTCGTAATCCAATTCATATGGATCCACGTTATTCGCGTACCCATACTTCAACGGCTCCTAGACCACATCGTCCCGGTCTGTCTGTGCGTATAATGACATGAATGAATAACAACAGCGCAGAAAAGAGAGAAAAGCAAGACGCAAATGTTCTCCTGCCCAGGGGTATAAAAAAACAAGAAAGGAAAAGCATTTCAAAGGCTCATAAGACAGACTGATAAGATGCCGAAAACATGAAAGCAAACAGATGGTGTGAGATGGGAATGATGAGCCCCAGGTCCATAAAACATTCCCGAAGGATGAATGGGAGCTAGATTTCCCGACTAGGAATTTTCAATTACTTCCACCCTCTCGCCGATAAAAGTAATGGTGACTGGCAAATGTGAATCTCCGTCGGTTGGAAAGTGGCATAGGAATTAGACCGAAGTCTTGCTGAACGCCTGTATCGCCTCGCTTGCTAACTCAAACCACCGATCAACGCTCCTCGGTAGTTCGCGGAAAGAACAAGTTCATCTACACAATCAATATGCAAGATGCCATGCCGTCATGAAGCATTCGGTTCCCCCGGTTACATACTCCCGGCGCCCGGAACCAGCATCTCAATGCACTTCGTCAACAATGTACTCGCTTCGTGGAGGAGCTCCCATCGCGTTCGCTTGAACATGTCGCGCATCAGGATCAACATGCCCAAGCATGCATTTCGATCTGCTGTCTTGGCAAGATCTTCTGGCGTCCGTACACCTCCGACGCGGTGGAGGAAGCCAACCATGTCCTTGACCTTATCCTCGTGAGTTGGTAGTTGGTATGCGGACTTCACGGGGCCGTCCAGTGCGTAACCGTAGGACCACACAATCAACGCGGCAAAGTAGAGGACCCAGGGTCGATTCAAGAGAGAGTCGTCGCGCGCGGAGTAGGCGTTGCCTTGTGAACGATCGTCGGGGATCATGACTGTAGACAGGAATCGTAGTGCGTAGAAGGTTGCGTCTCGTGCCTTCGCGGTAGGCGCCCACGTCTCCTTCATCCTCCGTTGGGCTCCATTGTAATCCTGGGGTGTTATTGAGCGACCCAGCAATCGATTGGCTCCGGCATAGATCTGACAGTCCACTATGTCGACATGCATCGCCATATGTGCGAGGTGGTGCAAGACCGTTCGCGACTCGTAGACGTTTTCGTCGTCGATGCTGTTGGAATACGAGTAGGCGTGGGGCCCTGACAGATCGTTTGGCTTGGCCAGAGACAGATCAAAGTCCTTCTTCCAGAAATCGAAAGCGCGCGTCAATGAGCCTCGCCATTTATCTCTTCCACCCAGGGCCTGCGATACGCCAAGTGAGCTGACTTGCAAATCTCGCTGGTTCATATGCCAAGACACGCTGAGTAACCCAGCCATGAGAATTGTACGACCGAAAGAATTCGTCCTAACGGTTTGGCCATTCAACGTCTTCTTTAGTCCATCAAGGAAGGTCGCCTGCTTGATGCCGTTAGAATGCAGGCTGGCTTCCACGCGGCCAACCTCAGAACTACTCGTTGCCGACCACAGTGCCTCGTCACACGGGAGCGGTAGCCTCATCTCGTGGGCAACCATCACGGCGCTGTGGCCGAACATGGTAGCATGGATGCTGTCCATGACAAAAGCCGCAAATGCGGCCCTCCTCGTCGCTTCGTTCGTGATCCAATGGTTCCACCACTCGTCTGGAGTGTTTCCGCGGCCATTTGCTTTGCCATCCTTCACGCTAGGTGGGGAATCCATAGCGGACCTGCCGATCAACGAGCTTCCTCTCCTCATCAGGGTGAGTGTCGTCGCATGGTGGATGTGTGCTCGCTCGTGAAGTGGGCGGGTAGAGTACATCTTCTCAAACACCTCCAACAATAAGAGTGCCTGGAATATCCACAGCTTCGCGGGCGGTCGGAAATCTTCGTCCATGAAGATCTCCCAGCGGAGATGCCATGCCAGGAAGTTGGACAGGTTTGCGCAAGCCTGGGTCATGTCCTGTCCGTAACTCTTCTCTAGGCATGATGCACCAAGGCACATGATAGAGAGAAGAAGAAGATTCGAGCATTGCGACGCGTTGAAGGTCGGCTTGTGCAGGATGGGAAGTTGAGGATGGAAATGGACCCAATACGAGCTGATGTACGTCTGCATCATATTCAAACTGAGCACGTGATGGTCATCGTCCTGGTTGCCCTCGAGGATATCGTCTTTCTGTCGCTTGACCGGTGCATGGTCCGTCTCATTGAAGCGGTGCTGGATAAGGTCGAGCAAGTCCCTGCGCTTCTCCTCCGACAGGGCAGACTCCGGGAGCGTTGTGTCCAAGATGCTATTGACAGCCATTGGATGAGCTGGAGGAGCGGGGTTGTTGAAGTAGCCAGCGACCGAGGGGTCGTAATTAAAATAGGGAGCTTGCAAGCCTATCTGCGAAGAAGCACCTGCGCTGGTCTCACTACCGGCGGCCGGATAGCCCATTGGCGATGCATTCGGCCCGAATGAGTTCTCGTTGAACAGCCAAGCAGTGAAGTCATCGGCCATGGCAAACGGAGACCTACTGTAGCCTTCACCCCCGAACATAGGCACGGCGTAAGACGGTGTGTTATGCTCGAGAATGGCTTCGGAAACGCCGTTCATGGTTGCATCAATCGCACCTGTGGACTCCACGCCATTCATGGGAGTATTTCCGCTTGTCCCAGTGTAGTACTGGTTATCCTGGTCCCGGGATACGGGCGTTCGGGATTGCTGGGGAAACTCTGGCGGCGGCAGAGACGAGAAGGGTGGGAACTGCTGTTGCGATTGATAGCCACTAGCCGCGCTGTTTTGATAAGTAGTGGACGAGGCTGATGGTGGGTAGGACTGCTGCGATGGCGTGGCTGCCGAGTAGGGCGAGCTTGAGCCGTATGTGGACAGGTTTGAAGTCTGTGCCCGCAGTTCTGGTCTTTGGAAATTGCCATTGTTCATGTGCGGAGAAGGACGGCCGCCACTGAACGACCCAAACGTGTTAGGTCGTGGTGGGGGTGCAAAGTTCCCGGACGCCTGGGACTGCATGTCATAGGGCTTGGTGTCGGAGCTGGCACGATATGATTCGTCGCTGGTGGTTCTGTTCAGTGAATCCTGTCGGGGTGCTGGTGAATGGAGACTGGGCGGCGACATCTGTGTACCTGACCCGGCCTGCGTCGAGACTGCCGATGCCGGGGATTGTAGGGCATATGGTCTTTCAAGTGCACTTTGTTGCATCTATGTCGAGTCAGCCAACGAGCGGGGAATTTGGAAAGCGCAAGTGATTGCATACCGTGGGAGGGGAGTTCTTCATGTTGCTGGGCTTGTTCGGTGACCCGTTCTTGGGTGCCATGGCAGCCGTCACGATGGGGTTGAGATTGTGCGGGAAGGTATCTTTGCGCAGTAGCTGCGAGCCTCGCGCGGTGTGCCTCTCCTTGTGCCTGGCGCATAGGTCCTGTCGAACGAAGGATCGGTGACATTCGGGAAAATCGCAGTGGTAAATTTGCTTTGGATTATCTGCATAGCTGTTAGGAACATTGTGTATATCGGGCAGTGCAAGTGTGGGCGTTTGCGTGAAGTCATATCGCGAGTAGCCAGCTGTTTGCGAAGCATGGCCCTCAGGTTGCTTCTCTTCAAGCAGCATGCATGATGCACTGTGTGTAGGGAAGATGTAACTCACGGTTCAACTGGTGGCGGTATAAATGCTCGGCCCTTGAATAGCTCTTGCCGCATCCCTCGTGAGGACATTCGAATTTCTTATCCAAGCCCTTTCTGCTCCTCCTCCGCTTTCTCGAGGATCCAGTGGCTTCTCCGTCTGCGCCGTCGCCATTCTGGTCACCATCTATGTCGTCTCTATCTCGTCGTCGACCTCTGTTATCGTCGCGATCGGGGGAGGCGGGGGTGGGAGGCTCAGCGGCGCCGCTGGTTGTGTCCATCTTATCGGGGAACTGTGTCTGTAGCTTTCCAAAATCGGACGAGTGCGCAGCATGGATGGACAGTAGTGCAGTCATAGCCAGAGCGACGGGGATCAGTCGGTGGAGAGAGGCAGAGGACGAAGCACAGGTCGAAGCTCAGGACGACCAGAAGGTTGGGCAGGTTTCGGAGTCGCGAGTGGACGGAGCCGAGTGTGGAGTGTGAGACGGGAACGCGCGAGTGCGTGTCGCTGGGGAATGGGGTGGGGATTAGGACCAAGAACGAGAGCGAGAGTGAGATGGCCTGTGTGTTGAGGATCGCGTGTTGAACTGCTGCAAGGGATGTAGAGTATTAGTAAGGGCGAAATGGGGGGAAAGAGCGACCGGGGGCGGAAGAGAGAGAGGAGGAAGAGAGGAGAGAGGAAAGGTGAACAAACGGACGAATGTGGCCAGGTTAGGAGTAGTGTTGTAGCATGCTCAGCGATGCAATCAGTCAGTTGGTGGTGACTACAAGCAGTTGTGCACGGTACAGAGTAGATGGGAGTTGGTAGGTGACGGTGGGTGGAGGTGGAGGTGGAGGAGGCGGCGGCGGCGGTAATAATGGGGAACGGATAATGGACAGGACAGGACAGGACGGTGGATGAGGATGATGGATGGTGGTTGGTGGATGGCGGCTGGTGGTCGGTGGTCGGACTGATGAGCCTTGGAGGGATTGGATTTGAGTGGGCGCGGCAAGAGAGAGGGAGAGAGGGAGGGAGGGAGGGAGAGGTCGAGGTCCACGGGTCGGGCTGGGATGCAGTGATGCACAACAGCGGCGACGGCGGCGTCGGCGGCAAAAGCAACGAAAGATGAGGCCGACAATCACAGGTGGATGTCACTCTGAGGTGCCAGGGAGTGGTTGAGATGAATCCCTCGACAGGAATAGTGACAGTGACGGTGACAGTGGTAGTGGTAGTGGTTTGTGGTCGTAGAGTCGGATGGTACTCGTCGTGTAGATTGGCTGGCGGGCGGGTGCGTGCGTCTTATAGTGTACAAGCACTACCTAGGTGCGTATGTAGTGTAGTGCAGTGTACGTGACAATTCGTGCACGATAACTCCGAATGCCTCGTGAGTGAGTGATCCGTACAGAGTAAGAAAATAAGTAGACGAGGCGATAGGTGGTATCTTTCAACTTGTAACTTGTACAAGCAAGCAGTAACGAGGTGATGATATGCTGTAGGTGATGGTAGGTGGTAATAAGTGGGTTGGACTGATAGGTGGGTGGAACTGGTGGGTAGTGGGTGGTACTGGGTGGGTGCGTTTGCCGGGCGTCGGCTGTCTAATCTATCCAGTCACTACCAACTAGCAACTAACTAGCTGCCTGTTACTCGGAAGGATTATCAAGTATGAAGAGACGAGGGTGCCGGATGGGATGAGATGAAGTTGAAATAAGGTGATTGATGATGAAGCAGGGGGACGATGACTGATGATGCGCAGAAGATCTATTGCTAGCGAGTGTGGTGGGGAGATTCGGAGGAGAGTGGAGTGGAGTGTAGGTTCGTGGGATGGATGATGGGCATGGACGATGGAGATGAAGATGAAGATGCGGATCAACCCTTTAAAATGGGGTGGGGTGGGATGGGATGGGGAAGCTTGGAGACGGTTACGGTTGTACGAGTAGGGCTAGGCATCGTTATGATGATACCTCCGTAGATGATACTAGGAATAGAGCAGTCTCCTACGGAGTACTTTTTACTCTTCTTTTACCTCCCTCTCTCTGTTACTACTACTCCGTACATACTATGCAGTAGATACTCAATGTACTCGAGATCCTCGAAGCTACGAGTGCTTGGGCTTGGTAGTGGAGAAGAGTCGAATCCGTGCCCTCGTGACCAATAGTGAGAGACGGACCCTCATCACCTGGGTAGAGCGGACACTACAGAATACACAGTTGTCCATACTTGATACTTGATATAGTTCCTAAAAGTATGTATTTGGATAGTGGTCTACCTACCTAGGTACTCTACCTTCATGTCCGCTTTACGCACACGACACAGTAGTTAATAGGGCTGTCGCTATGAGATTAGTTACCGGCGCGGGAAACCACCGGCCGGAACGCGATGCCAAACCGTGCAAAAGCTCCTACCACGGCATGGTATTCCTACCCGCCTCTAGTACAGTAGTCTTCTACGTGCTGTAGTTCAGTGTCCACCACCAAATACCGGCGGGCACTTGGTTCTCTAGGGGGTACTAGACACTCTACTCAAACCAGATACCTACGAGTGCAGAGATATAACCATTTCCTAGACTCCTTACAGTATGGTTATACACTTGCGTTAGGTGAGATATGAGAAGATACGGAAACCTCGTTAGTAGTACGATCATCGGAGCGGTGGTCCGCACACAATAGACGATCCCCTTGGCCGTGCTTGAATAGCGCAAGAAGATGTGCCATGATATACGGAGTACGTACATACCAAGCAATACTGACCCTCAGATCCCCCAGTCAGGCGGAGAATGAAGAAGATGACCTGCAGCAAGGCAACTAATACCTACCCACTCCCAATCGTTCCGTCTCACGGGGCAGTTGGCGGGGAACTCATCGCGTACCAATACGAGTAACCACAAATAGAGAGATGATTAAATGAACGAATGAATGAAGGAACGAACACACGGGGCGTCATTTTGGTGGACAAAAGCCAACACCATCTGTACGTCGGTGAAGAGCAGAGCAGAGCACCTCGTCAGCAAACGTCAATCTCGTGATGAACCTTGCCGCCATGGCCCGACATGGCAATCCGAACCTCGTCGGGGGGGGAAATCTTCCATCTGATAGGTGTCGAGGGAAAACAAATCCAGGAAAGGACGCCAATAGTTCATATCAAGGCGCATGAGGCGTACGTCGTAGATGGTGGTTGGCAATCATTGTGTATAGTAGACCGCAGAGGGAAGAGTTGATAAATCCTTGATGATTAGGACAATGTCCAAAGTGAGAGTAATGAATAATGATAATGATAATGATTTATGGAATACAGAGATCCTGATAGGTCAGATGGGATTAGGTATTGGATGGATACCTATCTATCCTCGAACTCCTAAATAGATGCCAGTGGTGTGTGGTGTGTGGTGGTTACTAGGTAGTGGAGTGGCACAGCGTGGTAGGGGGGACACGGGCAACGGGCGACGGCAAGGCAAGACCAGGCAAGACAAGGGAAGGGAAGGGAAGGGAAGGGAGGGAGGGAAGGCCCGAAATGAGCCTAGAGAGCTGGATGGATACTCGTACTACCCTGCCCTGCCCCTCCAACCACCGGTCCAATTCACCATCCAGTGTCCACCATGAAATTTGATATCTTCCTCAGGTACACAGTATATGCCAATGCCATGACATCGAAATAACCCTCATCAATCCAAACAAAACACTTCAGCAGGATAACGGCCGGCCTGATACCTAATGGCATTACTTAGGTACACTTGTATAGGTGTCCTCCTGTCTGATGTCGTAGCTACAAACATGCACTAGCAGACCACCACCACTTCATGCATAAACATCACCGTCCTCATACAATTGCACTGTACCTACCAGCAGGCAGCATTTCCGCTAGATCCCGAAATCTCAAAGCCTACGCTTTCCGCTCCTGATCATTGCTCTGCATGCATCGCCTTATCCCATCCCCGACTGGCTCGTCAAATCGTGACCAGTACAGCCCTGCACCACCACTAACTCCCACAACAGGATCTCCGCTATAGCCGCGACAGGAGAGAGGGGTAACATAGGGTAAAGAAGCAGCCATCTGGAACCTGCCTGGCTGCATGTCCCTACACGCCTACATAATGTAATGTGCATAGATACATGCCTACCTACACCATAGCACGCGCAGGACGGTACATGACCTGCACCACCTCGCATCATCTACACCATACTTCATACACAAACCCTGGCTTTGCTGCCTGTCCTCTCTGCACCCGTCACCCGTCGCCCGCAGCCGTGGGTAAAAGACGTTCCGCCTCTCACCGAGTCGGTCCCAGCATTCACTGGCGGGATGGCTGGATGGCTGTCCTGATCCCTGAGAGGGGGGGTTGAGTAGAGTGGTTGGCCCGATGACAATACCAACCGGTGGCTTATACCGACGCATAAACAAAGGCAAATAATATTCAAAAGCATTTGGTCGTGTTCACCAACCATCTAGCTACCTCTGTGCCTATAACCAGGGAAACGTTCACACGTACGGGTGAGACAATCTGAGTATGGAGGTTTGCATGTCCTCCGGGAAGCAAACACTTTCTAGGTAGACTGATACAACACCTAGAATACTGATCGGTCAAGGTACCAACCCATCCACCGTCAGCAAGGAACCAGAGTAGGGCAGCCAAGCGAGCGAATACAACAGCACAGAACGAAAGAAAGATACTTTTGACCATGGCCAGTCGGATACGGGAGCAGTCAGTGCTGCAGTAAAATAATGCGATGCGAATCCGACGGTCTAGTCCTACCCGTCCGAGCGCATATCTGCTCACACGCCTCTCTTCGACATAACTTTTACTGTACGTGTTTGTATCGACAACTAGGCCTGCAGCAAGCAACAACCTCCTCTTGATCATAGCCAGCCTGTGTCGCCCATGCCATGCTGGGCCATGCCATGCACCTGCATTACCTGTAGCACACACCAGGCGCAAAGTGTGGAGAAGCGTGGGGGCAGAAGGGGTCGGGCATTCTTGAGATTCGACGCGCAATTGAGATATTGTGTTCGTGTAAACGTGGCGCGTGGGGGTGATGGTTTATCCCAAGTAAGGTTATACATTCCATCTCACACTACCTACTTCGTACTTCCCATAGGTACATATATTCGTGCTAATACATAGCAGACACTCAGCAAGCAATTGGTTGGCCCGGCATACGGCCCATTGTCCCCGGCCCCGTGATGCTCACTTTACACATACATACTCCTAACTACATTGAAGGTGCATATCATTTCTTTTCTTTCTCACACGAATCAGAGTGGAGAAGTAACGCATACCAAGCCAAGGAGCATATTGGGAAATGAAAGTTGGCCATCCGCTTCCTAGATAGATGAGGCGAAGAGGCACAGAGGATACTGACAATGATACAGTTTCTCGAAACAAATAAGGAACCCATCATTGTAGCACAATCAACTAGCCATAGAACGCCACTCAGGAGAATTAAACGCCTCGCACGTGCTCTGCTATGCTCTTCCATCACAAGCTGGGGCAAGCCCATTCCCACATCTTGCTCGCCCCTGGGGAATAACAAAAGAAGCAAAAGCAATCAAGATCCACGAAGCAGGCACATGCAGCATACGCAACTCCCTCCGGTAGTCTCGTTTGTAATGAAACGTCTCCAGCCCGTTGTCGCAATTCCAATCCTAGAGTTCAGCCACGGCTGATTCCCACATGCCGAAAGTCGCACAAGATCGTTGACCGTGTGCGCTCGGACTGAAGTAAGCCGAGTCATGTCTACATCCACATACCTACATCTCCTTCCAACCCTGAATGGAAAGCTAGTTGTCATATTATACCCCAAGCTAGAAGTCCGACTAAAGCTATGCTCTGGCGAGCCGTACCTTGCGGACCGTACCTTACCTTACATGACCTCAGTTTACCCTAAGCCTTGGGCACGAGACATCTCTTGTAGAATATGCGGTCGTGTAGTACAATATGCGCGTGTTCCTCTTGCCACTTCGAATGGCATTGTATTGATATAGTACGATTAGGAAGTTTAGACAACCTCAACGGGGATCCTCAGGACTTCAAATCCCACAATAGAGACACAGATTCCACACTCCCTTCATCTTTCATTTAAGGATAAAGAAAGAAATCAACATAATGGGTAATATATGGTCAGATAGGCTAACTGTCGGTGGTCGGAGTGCGCGTACAGTACCAATTCAACGATCAAATCAACCCTTCTCCGATATCTCCTCACATATGTTGCATTGCATACTCCGTGCATGCTCCCTCTCTCCTTCGCGTTTATTATAACACGCTGTTCGTCATGGTGGGTGCTAAATAGATGGCCTTCCCCTTCTCTTGCATTGGAGGCGGGAGGCCCCAAGGAAGATACGGTGGATTTTGATGGTTTACCATCGTTTTATGGGTTAGGCATTTATCTAGATTTCCGTGGAGATGATATTCGATTTCACCAATTTGCACCATTGTTTCCTCACTGCATCGAGTCAAGTCACATCTATGCGTGGTCACTGTGGTGTGACAGAAAAAGAAACGAAGGAAAAATGCAGTGGGAAAAAGCAATATGGCGGGAATAAGTCGAAATTTTTCAAATCCAGCAACGAAGGAACAGCTCACGTGTCCAACGTTTGTACCTTCCAACCTTGGAAAGGAAGCATCCCATCCCATCGCCAGGTTGAAGAGATCCAAGTAAACATCTATCTCGGGGATTCTCTCGTGTCACAGTGTAGATATCGATCTTGCAATTGACGATTCCAGACTTCTCGTGCGATATCTACACGCAAAGTAGGGAAAATATCGATGTTACGTTACTGATATCCCCTCGCCACCACAAACTTATTTGCTTTGCTTTCCGGCTCGCTCACACGCGACGCCTCGCCCCCCATACGAATCCAACATCCCACGTTTTACCCCATCCATTCGACTTTCTCCAGAGATACCTAGGCACGGAGATCACAGGCAAGGCGATCTCTAGTGTGAAGAGACTTTTTAGTGTAGGAGGCGGATTTGGGGGTGAGGCTTCTAACCCATGCTGCTCTGCCGCAAGCGCGTGCCACGAGCATGCATGCCTCGCAGAGCAGACTGAACAAGCAATCTGCTACACGTTGTTCCTTTGGACCATTAAATTTTGCATTATTGGATATCTTCCTTTGCATAACTCGGAGGGGAGGTTCTACTGCCTGCAACAACTTGGTCGAGAGATGATGCTCTCTACAGTCCTTACGTTTCTTTTCTGGTTGGAATATGTACTGTATGTACATGTACATACGTGTGAGCGCAGCAGATTCGACTAATCCCTCTTTCCCCCAAAACGCCCGCTACCAGCCAGAGAACATTACAGATGAGTGCATTAATAGGAACCTAGCACCCTAGCACCCTGAATTCATCTCTCCTGCTCTACTCTTCAGATTTCGGTTTGGTAGCAGACTCTTCTTGCGCCTCACTAGTCTTATCTGAGGTCGATGTTGCTTCGTCCTTCTCCGATGTCTCCGTTGCAGGGGCGGGGGCGGCTGCTGGTGTCTCTCCTTCCTCTTCCGATGAGTCTGTCTCCGCTTCCGCTTGCTCTTCATTCCCAGTTTCTTTCTTCTCGAGCTCGGGAGATTGCTCCTCGGCCGAGGAATCGTCTTCTTCCTTCAGCTCGCTAGGCGCTGGGGCGTCTTCCTTCGGCTCATTTGCGCTTTGCTTTTTTATGCCTTCGGCGGCTTGAGTGGCGGCGCTTGAGTCGTCTGCACTCTTGTCGCCATCTTCGTCGGGCTTCGGCTCCTCAGCTACGGTATCGTCAGCATCCGCGGTCTCGGTACTCTGTGCCGCGTCGGCTGCGCTCTTCTTGTCCAGTGAATCGTCCTCCTCTTCATTCTCTTCTACGACAGTCGAAACGGCTGTAGCCCCAACAGATGGTGAGTGGCGGTGCCGTTTTGTAGTACCGGCCGTCGATAGTGTATGGTCTCCGACTTCGATTACAGAGGAATTCCCCATGTCTTCCGGACCTGGGCCTGACGGCTCCCGCTTCAATATCAAGGGCGTTGGTGCGTTGGATGTCGGTTCAACAGAGTCCCCTTCTGCCTCCGGGGGAATTGTGTAGTTGTCCTCCGGGATCAGTCCATAGACATCGCAGACCGTCTTGAACAAAATGTATAGCCCAGTCCGTCCTTCTACCTTCCAGAATACGTCCCGGTGCTGGAACCATGCGTGGGCGAAGATCCTGTACACGCGCCTGAATATGTTCGTTAATTGTCGTATTTGTTGGTGCTGCGTCGTCTGGTCGTTTCCGAGTGCCAGTCGCGAAGGAAACGTCTTGGGCGAAGTAAGAGTGTTGGCTGCCCAGTCCAACGTATGGCAACAGTAGTCGATTGCGCAGCACGATTTCGGCGGATCGTGCACGGCACATAGATATTGCCATTCCGATGCGCGCATCTCGGGGCAGGTCTGAGCCGAGCATGGTGGATTGTCGGAGAAGAGAGCGATTATGATGGAATTCACCTTCTGCGTGAGGAATCGGCAGAGCTCGTACAGCCAGAGTGTCTTGTCCACATTTTCTGGCGGTTGTGCCAGCTTGTGTGCCATTTCTCGATCCACTGCTATCGTAGCATTTGCGCCAATGGGGTGTGTGAGGAAATTATGTAGGGCTTTGAGGTGCTCTGTCAATTGGAAGGCCGAATCTATCTAGTCGTCCGTCAGTCCTAGTAGCATACAACACAGTCTACCATCTTTGTCTGCTCTTACTTCTGAGAGTTCCACTAATGGGGGCCCTTCGGTCATATCGTCCGCCTTTGTACCAGGCCGTATCCGTCTACCAGCTGCATGATCCAAGTTTGCGAATGATTTTTGTTGGTCGTGTGTTGCTGCGATGGGCGACTTGGGTCCAAGCTGATCTTCTGCGATGGGAGGGGGACTTGGAAGGCGAGGTGAGCTCGCCGGAGATACGGCAGACGCAGCCATCGTCGTCTATTGAAACCCGAGGCTGATTCGAAGGAGTGTGGTAGTTCGATATTTATGCTCGTCCGCGTAGCGCTTTGTTGATGTTGTGGTTGCTGATGTGCACACAAACACTTTGACTGGAGCTTGATGCAGGGCAGGCTGTCGTCTCAATACGCTAGTCCCAATCCGGGAACATAGCTTTCCCACTTCACCACGACCTGATTAAAACGTGATTCTGTCCTGAATACATCGATTTGCTTTGGAAACAGTTGAACGTAGCAAAAGGTACGCTAAACAACCCGCACAAGATACATGATGCGACTATGCCTTACACCCTAACGACTTTCGGCGCATCGTGGGAACACCGGTCTTCGGAATCGGTGTTGTCAATGAATCCGTTCTAGCTTTTATCATCAAGCGTTTTAACTTCCCAGACCCCGCAAGAATTTTATATAGATTGATATATTCTATTCTATTGTTATCAGGGACCAATTAAGAATCGATACCTACACTCACTAAATCTTTATTGTATAGTCAAATATCTGCCGATCTTTCTCTACATTTTTCATCAATTTCGGAGATCTGATTAGACTGGTCTAATGTCTGTCGAGCCTTCAGACGATGAGGCGCCAGCTCTCATACAGCCAGAAGACAAAGCTAAAGTAGCTATGGAGGTATCCGAGGAAGTTCCCCAACTGCAATCCGTCAACGATGACGATGCTGTACCCGACCTTGTTGCCGCCCCCAGCGACAAACCTACCAGTAAAGTACCAATAACCATAGTGACTGGGTATTTGGGTGCGGGAAAGACCACTTTGCTCAACTACATTCTGACCGAGCAACATGGAAAGAAGATCGCTGTCATTCTAAATGAGTTTGGAGACTGTGAGACAAATCACACTTCATTCGTATGCGTTGATTGACATCTAGTAGCTATTGACATCGAAAAGCAACTGACAGTATCCGATGCCAACGCAACGGATGCGAGACCCGTTGACTTTGTACCTTTAGCAAATGGATGTATCTGCTGCTCGGTCAAGGATGTCGGTGTTGCCGCCATCGAAAACCTGATGGAACAGAGCGGCAATTTCGATTATATTCTACTCGAGACAACTGGACTTGCGGACCCTGGCAACATAGCGCCTCTGTTCTGGCTCGATGATGGCCTGGGAAGCAGCATTTTCTTAGACGGGATCGTCACACTAGTCGATGCGAAGAACGTTCTCAAAAGCCTTGATGAAGGCTTCGGGGATGAACAAAAAGAGGACGAAAAACATGACCATCACGGTCCACTCTTAACAACAGCTCACTTGCAAATTAGCCATGCCGATGTCATTTTGATCAACAAAGCAGACCTTGTCTCTGCAGAGGAACTCGACAAAGTGGTAAACCGGATACGGTCGATCAATGGACTAGCGAAGATAGAGACCACAACGAGAAGCCAGGTCTCGCAGCTTGAAGGCTTGCTACTTGATCTTCATGCTTACGATGCGGTTTCGGATAAGGACTTACAATTTGCAAGCAAAGGGCACAGCCACCTCGACCCGGTACGTACCTCTGTGACACTTCTTATATTTCTGAATTAGCGGCTGAAGGATTTCACCTAGTCCATTTCAACAACGACCATTCATTTTCCAGCTATATCAGAGTCACAAGTAGCGCAATTTGACGAATATCTTCGCACTATTCTATGGGAAGAACAGCTCCCCGGTAGTTTTGCCTACGATCCTTTCGAGATACACCGGTTGAAGGGTCGTGTACCTGTACACGGGGGGAAACCCTTGTTAATCCAGGGCGTTAGGAACATGTACGAAACGACGGAAGGCAAACAGAATGATGGCGATGAGGAAGAGGCAAAACTTGTTCTTATTGGCAAGGGGGTAGGCCAACCAGCTTTCCGGGAGAGTCTTATCGCTATACTTCAAGCATCTTGAGCTTCACCAGTTAATGGAAACTGTTCAACATCTCGACTAAATTCTCCGTGACCTTCTTTGTGCGCTTCTTAATGGCAATCAATCATACCTCGCCTTCTTTCTTCTCGGTCTCGAGCTGCACAGCTTGAGCATTACTCTTGTTGCTCTTCTCCACTGATCGCGTGCTCAGTGCACTCAGGATGGCAACAACACCAAAAGCAATAGCAACAAGATACACAACCTTGAAAGCACCGACGTAAGAAATCTTTATCGCTTGCCTTGCCGCCTGGACAGTCTCTGGGTTAATGCCCGCAACCTTCGCATACGACGCTGGGGTGTTCAAAGCCGTGGCCTTGAGCAAATCTGGGAACGAGCCGCTGAATCCGGTATTTGCTACCATGCGCTTCAATACTCCAGGAATGCTGTTAGCATATCGAGAGGTGTAAATAGAGACGTAGATGCTCGTAGCAACAGCACCACCAATCAACCTGAACGTCGAGATCAAGCCTACTGCGACACCAATGTCTGACTGGTCTTCCAAACCCAAACTGACCATACCGAAACTGAGCGGGCTAGGCGGCAAATTACACGCAGCCACGGTGACAACAGTCGCAATTGCCTGAGCTTTGTCGTTGATACCGATGCTCGCCATTGATCCAATGAGCGCTGTCTGCGCAATGATGAAGAACGTGAGTTGGAGACGTTCGTGGCCGATCCAGGGCATGACGCACATGCAATACCAGCCGGCGATGATGGTTCCGAAGGAAACCATGTTGGCGTATACGCCACGAATGATGGTGTCGTCTGCCGGAACAAAAAGCAGAGCGGATTGACGGGGCCATAGGACGTTCATGCTATAGTAAAGCATACCAGCGACGAAGCATACCACAAGAAGAGAGGTGAACCTAAGTTGCTTAGCTTATATCACCTGAAAGTAAAGGTCTTGACTCACTCGCGCCATTTCTTGAACAGCTTGGGGGGCAAGATTGGATACTTCAAATTCCCATATACTTCCCAAAATCCAAGGCCGACAAAACATACAAAAGCAACCACGATCGGAGCGATGACGTGAGCGCTTGCCCACGGATACGAAACACCTCCCTTTACGACATTAGCATAGGACATGTCGGGTTGATCATAGAAGATTACTAACCCAATTCAATCCGAGAAGTAGCAGGAGACAACCTCCCGTAAACAGCCATAATCCGAAATGATCCATCTCCTTAATCAACTGCCATTTTGTCTTCTGGTCGTCAACGTGCTTGGTCTCAAAGGTTGGTGGGTTATAGAAGAAAAACAGCATGATTGCGGTCGCTGCCTCCCAAGCGAAGCAAAACCAATAGCATGCTCTCCAGCCGATCGGACTATATTTGATGAAGGCGTATGAAATGAGCGGACCAAAGCTGCTAACATGGTTCGCGAAGACCATAGCGCCCAAAGTAGCAAAGCGGTATCGGTTAGGGACCAACTCCTGTGCGCACGCAAAACACATCTCTTGAAAACCGCCACCGAAACCGAAAAGGACACCTGCGACGATCATTTGATTGATTGATTGGCCTGTGGCACCAACGAGGGCCCCGATGGTTGCTGCCGTTGCACCGGTGAGGAGAAACCAACGACGCCCGAAGATGTCGGCGAGACGACCTCCAACTGTGACAATGACTGCGGCACCCAAGTTCCAGGTTACAGTGATCCAAGGATACTTTGGGTCGGGTCCAAGATCGGCATTGATATACGCCAGGACAGCAGCAGGCATAATCAATGTGAAGAGATACGACTCGTACATCATGATCAAGGACTGGGAAAATTTTAGTGGTAGGGATGGTCCAGGGGAAAACGTTCACTTACAAGAAGGGCCATTTTGGTCTTGAAAGTTATCTTTGGGCTGGAGATAGTCGAGCCATCTTCATCTCGCTGGCTTGCCTTTGCATAGCTATCTAGGTCTTGTGTGTTATTGACAGGCTTGACCTCCTGTACACTCTCCTTTCCGGCTGGAGCTGACGCCATATTTGCAGTGGAGCACGCAGAATACAGTCTCAATGACAATGACTATGCACAACCGCCAGGTGAAAAGATAGCAAGGTAGGATACCGAAGGGTTGGTTGACTGTCGATCAGTTATAAGTCCGATCAAATTGTCGGACCTCAAGCTGCTTTGGCCACCGTATATCTCCGCTGCCGTTGGCAACCGAACGCTCAGTAAACCTAGGTTCGGTCTGACATGATGCCATTCTAATATTTTCAGGTCAAAAACGAAATAATTCAATCGTATCGTGATAAGCACGTCGTCAGCTTATCCTAGTTAGGCAGGTAAGACAATGCGGTACGAACTCAATTTTTTTCGCCTGAGTAAGTTATTGCTGCGATGGGTCGTATTAAAGTCTAGATCCATAATAACAACATTGTAATTAGGTGATTCCATAACAAAGATATGGCCATGATGCTGCTTAATTTGCAGTCAAAGTGTTTTGTCGTAGCTATGTTGCCTATAGGTACCTAGGTAGGTAGTAAATGACAGCGCGGGAAGGTATTAGACCCCGCATTCCAATTCAATTGGTAGTTCTAAACAGTTCGGTGGCGCTGGACAATGCCACCAACATCCGAGAAAATTCATTAGCGTGAGAGGACCAACGATCATCAACCACGGCTTGTCAATAACGAAGCGAAGTGAGTTGTCAGGACAATTCCAGTTCAGAGCAAGATTTCGTTCGTAATGTAGGTGCTGAGGTATAATAATGGGGTTCATAATTCCGCTTCGACACACCACAGTTCATTGCTTTCCAGATGACAGTTCTTACAATTTGCCAAAGAGCACGTTTTCGGAGAAACAACAAACCCAACACAACATTAGAGAAATGGCCACATAGCACGGAGTAGAGGTCAATACAGTCTGAGTTCCATTAATGTCATTGTCCATAAAGCAAAAGCCCAGTCGTCTACTTGCCATAACGCACAGTTGTTATCGAGTGAAGTCTAACACAATTGAATGCCTAGGTACACAGTATCTGAGTAGATCCAGGTCTTCTGATTTGCCTCTCCCCCTCTGCATTTTAGGTTGATTATCACCTGAACTCAAAATGCATTAATTGGCTCAAATCTACACAGTAATGTTGCACAAGCCGAAACTTGAAAGCAAAGAAAAACATAGCCTAACCCTCTTTCGGCTTAGTAACCCCCCCCCCCCCTATAAGCCCAACTTGCAGCATAGCAGCTTTGTGTTATACACACTCATCTCTTTAGCATACACAAAGCACTCTACCGTCTCGATTTTTATTGCTAAAACATGGCCACCTCTATTTTCCAGCGTAAACGGGATCTTCTCTACCTGGTCTTCTTTGTAACGCATCTTCCAGTTATGCTTGGTATGTTGCATGGCCTATCTCTATAGCCTAATCCTGAAAAATCAATCGACAACGTCCCAAGATGAACGCTACCAAGACCATCATAGTTTAGTTTATAGCCTTGAGTTGCTAATACGGTTGCCATAGCTTTTGATCTGACAGGTTACTATCCGGTCTCCGTTAAACCCGCATGGATGACCGATATTCGAACGTGGTACGTAGCCACGCATGGCGATCGATTTTTCTACAATCCACCGTAAGTCTGTCTTCTTTCGTTCTGCATACTCCTAGGCTCGATGTTATCACCATATCAATCTTACATGACAACTACACAAAGGTGCAACTGTAATTGACAACTTGCTAGTGCCTGGTTCGGGTTATACACAGCCCTCGAACTTGTTTTCCATCTTCCCTTTACTCTATGGGTCATTCCTGCGCTGGTTCGCAATGATCCGCGCCTTCCATTGGGTCTTCTAGTTTTTGCTTTGGAAACGTCTATCACGACCATCACATGTCTTGCCGAGATGCTTTCGTGGGAAGAATTGTCTGCGGCGCAGCGGGGCCTACAAGGGCTCGGCGGGATGTATGGAGGTTATCTGGCGTTGGGAGTCTTTATGGCTGTCGATGCCTATGCTCGGCTTGATCAGATACTGTCGAAGCAGAAGAAGATCGAGCCGATCACTAAGAAGCAGCTTTGAGGTGACCCGAAATGTGATGCTGGGTGGAAGACGGGAGGGTTTCACATGTTTTCAATGCTTGCTGCGAACAAGGAGTTTGTCTTTTATTCGTAGCATCGGAACACCTTACAAGTATCGTCTGCTACCGGGTATTGCCAGACATGTATTATCTAATGGACAAGTGAACATTGATAACAGGATAGAGGGTTAAATTATATTTGTCGAGTACCTTTGATATACATAGTACAATCAGTGGTTTATCATCGACTCCTAATTATGGTGTATAATTCTGGTCGAAACCGTTGTCCTAAAGCTTGTCTTATTATCTTGGTCTCGGACTGTGCAGTTGAGAGGCTCGGAATGAAGTGGTTCTTTGAGGTCATGATGGAAGGCTGTGGTGGATAATGAATTTAACAAATAGCATCGGACTTGACCGCCAAATGAGAGATGTCTTAGCAAGGGATTTGCGACGTAACAGTACCATACTAGGCAAAGAGCTAAAATGGTGGCTCGTTTCTATGGGTAAAGGGTCCACTCGGGGCGCCGGGGCGACGCGCATGCGGCATCCGCGGGCCCGGACTCGTGATATGCCTTCCTCCTCCTTCCTGGTGCTGTACACTGCAATAACATCAAGCGAAATGTCGACAATTGGCAGCGGAGAGACGGTTCATTCAAGGCGGCAGCGGCTTTCAGGGATACCACGCGCGGTATGCTTCGCCATCCATCCGGCTTGCTCTTTTTCTATTACTGACAATCTTGGAGTGCGAAGCGTGTAGAGTGCGCAAAGTATAGGTGCCTGTATCAATTATATTAGTGACGCGCATAATGATCATTTGCTCCAGATTCGTTGCGATCGCACTACACCATGTTCCAACTGCCTAACATCTGGGATCATATGTCAAGGTTCTAGCCCACCATCCGACAATCGCTCCAAGTCAAATAAGGTCGCTCTGCTGCAAGTTCACACGATCCACTCATAACATTCCATATCTTGACTCATAATGTGTCAGGGAGGAGCGAATAGAGGTTCTCGAGAGCCGCCTTCGCACCGTCGAAAAGACCCTCACGGACCGAAGCACTCCATGTGCATCTAGCACAATCGAGCATGAGCGTGCAACTACCTTTCCGAGTGGCGCCACTAATCTCTATGAGGGAGATTCTGCATTCACTAATGAGTTGCTCCAGGTTAGCCAAGTAGCTCAGAAGACGGCCCATGGGGCGCCTGGTCTAGAGGCATCGTTCGGTGATATCCGAGCTCTGCTTGAGTCCTCGAGCAAGCTTGAGAACCACAAATTTTCTCGCAGTCCGGCGTTACGGTCTGCACCTTCCTTGATACCTTTACCGTTTGCAGTTGTGGCTGCAATCCTACGTCGGATCAAAGGTATGTGCTGTCGATATTCATTCGTCAAAGCTAACCGGTGCAGAACGCACCCCAATATTTTGCTATGGATATTTCCTCACCGACATATCACATATTGAACAGCTTTGTCAGAAGATCTACAGTTTCACGGATTCTGTAACGCTTAGTCATGTCACAAGCGTGCTTGGGATTCTTTATTTCATTTTGAAAGAACTCGTGGCTACCTCAGATCAGCTTTGTGAGGAGCATAGCCTTGATATTCACTTGAAAAATTGCGAGCAGAGCTTGAAGTCTAATATCGAGACATATGAACTCTTGGCTGTGCCCAGTTTCGAGAGTATCCTTGCCCTTGCTTTTGGGGTGAGTAAACATTCCAATCTAAGCCAACCAAGGATGTCAGACTAACTGATCTGTTTGCCTCATTCCCACGATCAGGCTCTCAAAGCACAGGAAGACGCAGAGGCCTTTATTTCATGTACCCTCATATCTGGAGCCGTCAATCAATGCCTTACTTTAGGGTACCATCGTGAAAAAACATACGGGAACTGGCGCGATGGCAATGCTGAGAATGCACGTCGGCTTTTCTGGTCAATTTACATCTCTGATAAAACATTGTCATTGCTACTAGGACGTTCTTCTTACTTGCAGGACCTTGATATCGACGCACTGTACCCAAATATTTCCACGAATCCGCTTCGCAGGCCTTGGGACGAGAACTTCGTAATGGCAATTCGCATAGCCCGTGCTCAAGGCCAGATCTACGATCGACTGTATTCACCTGCCTCTCTGAAAGCACCTATAGAACAGCGAACACAATCTTTAAATGAGTTGGTGGATATTATGTCATGCTGGCGCAATGAGCAAACTAAGGTATTTACCTAACTCTTTAGACATTGGATGCTCGGCTGATGACTTCAGATTGATCCGAGCAGAGCAGCATATTCTGAAATATGGGCTATCTCTAGGCATCACTGGGATGTCATCTATTATTCAACCCTAACAACTCTTTTACGGGCATCAAAAACCCCTAGAGTTGGAACAGAACTTACGGCTCAATGTTTCTACTCTGCGCGCCTTAACTTAGAAAGTCACATGTCTTGCTTTGCTACTTGGGACAAATGTGGTACCTTGTCGGGCAAGGATTATGCAAACTGGTTCGTACATACTACCCTGTATACCTTTAATGATTGTAATAAAGGTTTCCCACTAGGGTGCTACACTACTCGTCTTTCACGAGTTTTGTCGTCATCTTTCTCCACGCCATTTCGGCTGCCAGAATGGAAGACGTACAGCTTCTCGATGACGTAGTAGAGACACTGAACAATGTCCAGCATACATCTAAGCTCTCGGAAAGACTCTATAAAATATGTGCTATTCTCGCGGGACTTTCCAGAGCGCTAATAGGTTTGGGAAATGCTACTATTGGAACATACGATTCAAATGAGGACACGCTACATTTCTCAGAAAACGCCAGTCAGTCACCTGCATTCCTACCAGAAACTCTACAAGACTCGTTATCGGTAGATATGACTGAGTTTTTGGATGACTGGGAGGCCAACGACTTAGGCGTTGTTTTAGCAAATTGGGCGAATGGAGACTCAACTACGCTGGATATGCACTGGGATAGCCGGTGTTGATAATTTATGATATGTAGATAGATCAAATCAACCCTAGTGATGAAAAAAGTTATTCCATACTGCTTGCCGTCATTAGTGATGTCACCCGTGTTCCAGATTGTAATGGGAAGGTCGTATCTACGTCCTCCACAATGAGCTTACTGTAGTGCTTTTTGAGAACTCTTCCGCAAAGTCATATAGAGTATCAAACTCCTCGATGACATGAGTCGAAGGCCCCACTTAATGTTTCCTTGCTGCAGTGTCGTTGCCTATTTTTGTTGTGGCAACACTCTCGGGCTATCGGTGCCGCGGGCCCAGTACGTCTACTTCCTATTAGCGCTCACGAGTAAGCCCATAAAAGAGTGAAATCATTCTTGCAACTCTGGTGCTCGTGGTCAAATAGCTTTCTTGATTTCCTACCTGCAACAGCATATCCCTTACTACGTTGCTCACTGGATTATCAGTCCAGTCTCAGAAGCAACAGTCTATCCCACTCGAGTCGTACATACGAGCCGCATCATTCCGATCCTTACGTTCCCTGGAGTCATAATCATGTCAGTATGTTACTTTCAAGTCTTCTTTGTTCCTTTTATCTTTGTTATGTCCGTATGTAACTGTCAAGCCGTTTTTATTCCCTTGATTTCAAATCACTCTGCTAATAAGCATATTATTATAGATTCCTTCTGGGTTCGTCTACCCTTCATCATTTCACCCTTAAGTAGTGTAGATGTTCCATCCGTACTTACAATTCCGTTACATCCCCAGTATTCGCATTTCAGACGAATGCATCGCTGCAGTCCATGCTCTTCATTCCCCGAAAAGATGCCCCAACAAGCTACGCTTCGTGATCTTTAAAGTGGACGACGACCAACAAAGCGTTGTGGTGGAGGCTTCATCCTCTGAGCCCGACTACGAAACTTTTCGGCAGATGCTTTGTGATGCTAGTGACCATAAAACGACATCACTCGCTCCGCCGCGATATGCTGTCTACGATGTGGACTATGACCTTGGCCAAGAAGGAAAGAGGCAAGTGAAGAATCAGCATTACGAAAATGTGATGAATGAAACGTACATCATGCTGAAAGGCACTTTTAGAACAAAATCAATTTTCATTTCCTGGATCCCTGTACACACACCGTTGAAGGTACGATCATTTATTCGAAGATTATGAACTGTGCTTAACGTTATTACGTAGCTTTGCATGGTTTACGCGAGTACCCGGGAGTACCTACGGAAAGCCCTTAATATCGAGGTTTCAATCCATGCTGATAGTATTGATGAGCTCGAATGGGAGAGTATCTTGGAAAAGGTCAGCAGTGGGAGAGCGTAGAAGCTTAGAATTTGAATTTGGTCCATGTGGTGCAATGACCTCGTACTTGGCCGTTTTTATGATACTATGGAGTGATCTGGGTGGACCTGAGGACGATAGCGGATGTGGTTCTGTTATTTGCTTAGGTATGTAAGAGATATTAGTTAGATCTAAATGGTCGCATTGCCCAAGGATCTTAGATGAAGGATGAAGAAGCAAACAAAAAGCCCGAGCATTATGACTTGAAGCTGGATTGCACATTACATTTGAAACATTGGCATACAAGAATCAAGGAAGGCACATGCAGACTTATGGGAGGCCTCTATAAACTCTCTTGTTCGAAAGCAGTACTACATCAATGATATGCTATAATCTTTTCTCTCTTTTCTCTGTTTAATCGCCTACTAAACATTCGCTCCTTGCTTCTCTGTCTCACATCCATGAAGATTAATCAGTAGATCATCCAGTATCAGCACATATGAAAGAACAGAAATGAGAACTTGTATGCATGGAGAGAAATGTGTACCCATAAGTGTATCTCTCCCAACAATGCTTCATAATGAGCACCCAGCAGGCGTGGAATACCATCCGTGGCTCAAGGCTGGAAAAAGCTCATGCACGGACTGTAAGGAAAGTCTTTGTCTGGAGCAACCCTCGGGATAACTCTGGGAATAGCTTGCAGTACTATGCTCTTACATTAAGCTCATTGTAAAGGCAAGCAATACGACCAGAGGGCACTGTGGCCATTAGACATCCTCTGGCTGGATTTGACAACAAGCATCTAGATGGAAAGCTTGAAGCTTAATCCGTGTATATTCTTAGACTCTAACGGTAACATACTGGGCTAGGTATAGGTGTGTAGGTTCATCTGATTGTTATGGAATCCACTACTCGGCACACCGGATTCCGCGAGCCCGCAGGACCGACACTGCTCACCACTATAAATGACTTACCACAACACCGCACTCGGACTATCCACAGTCTGGTCATATCCTTCAAATCTCAATGGCAATGGAAAATACCGAGACAATCGAGCGGCTTAGTCCGTTTGATTTGCTTATGCCTAGGACCTATGTTAGCGCAGTCTTTGCCTTCCAGACAATCGAGCCGATGATGTCCATTTCGAAAAGACTCCAGCATGGTCTGGATAGTCTCTCGCAGCAGCTACCCTGGCTATGCGGTCTTGTTCTCCCGACCACCGCTACACGAGAGTCACGGGCTAAAATCACGACAGCCGGCCTCGAGATCCGATGGAATGCAAATGTTTCCATACCCACGATCATCGAAAAAGGCACAATAGAAGCATCATATCACAAGCTGGCTGCGGACGGAATGCCTCCTTCTGCTATTCCTGCAGACGTATGGCCGATGCCTAGCATAATTGACGATACCCTTTTTGAATCAGGAGCGCCTGTTTTTGGCGCATCCCTGTTTCAGTTTGCAGACAGTCAAGGGGTGGGGTTATGCGTCTCTCTACATCACAACGTGGTTGATGCAACCGGATTCGCAGAAGTCATAAGACTCTGGGCTCGACATATTGCAGGATTCACAATGCACCAATCTGATCCTGCCCTAAGTAGAGTCGACCGACTCTCTCAGGCACTATCTTTTTATTCTACTAGGACCTCCGTCGAATTGACCGACGATCTCATTGCTTCACATCCGGAACACTCCCGAACGGCCCCAACACTACCAGCAGAGTTCGCGCCGTGCACCACAAAGTTATTCAAGATCCCAATGATTCGCATCAATGCGATCAAGCAACAATTGGGTAATTTCATGCCCACGCTACCTACTACGAACACGCTCATATGTGCGCTCATCTGGTCCTCAATCACTCGGGCCCGTATGCGGCGTTCCTCGGTGGCTGCAGAACAATGTAGCCAGCTAGTAATGGCCGTAAACGGACGACGACATATCAGCACTGAGCTATCATCCCCCGACAATCCTTACTTTGGAAATGTTGTAGTTTTTTCACTAGCCAAGCATCCCATCCATGACTTGAGCAAGTCTGGAGACATGGAGCAACTGGCTGGAATCTGCAATACTATAGCCAGATCTCAATCGCCTACTCGACTCAATACTCGTTACATTGCCGAAGTTTACAATCTTGTGGGCGGCCTGAGCGACTATCGAACCCTTTTCCCAGGTTGGGATCTGTTCAATTCGCGCGATCTTACTATCACAAGCTGGGCTGATCTTGACTTGTATGCAACAGATTTCGGTGCCACGCTTGGAAGGCCTGAGTTTATCAGGGTGCCTTATGTTGAAGCAGATGGCGTTGGTATTATTCTACCAAGGAAAAGAACAGCACGGGAAGAACTTGAAGTTCTCATCATGTTACGCAGTGAGGACATGGAGTGTCTAGACTTCTTTGATGGATAGAATGGAATAAGGATCTATAGTCACATAGGTATGCAACTTCTAGATTGAAGCATCTCAACTCTATTCAAGCTACAAATCGTATAAGAATGACGGCTTCTCAATGTGCTGACGGTGCTTGCGGAAAACATTATTAGCATGCCAGCTGTGCAGTACTAGTTCAATTTTTCAATTTTACACCTTAGCATTATATTTCAACACTTAAAGAGTGACAGCCATTTGCTTTCCACAAGGGAGAAAATGAACGCGAAGAGAGCTGTCGTCTTGGGTTTCTCGCGTCTCCTTTTCCCGCGCTCTGACAAATCTTATACCCAATCTCGCTCTTTCGGCTTTACACTCTAGTACTTGACCAACGGGGGGCGGAGCCTTGGCGTTCCACGGTCCGAAGTCACTAGTCTATATATTGAGGGTGGTAACTGGGGTAACTAGTGAACCCAAAACCTATTTCTATAGAAGGAATCTGGAATGCCGCGATACCTCATAACAGGCGCAACAGGCCAGCAAGGAGGGGGGGTTGTGGAAGCCCTACTCCACGAATCAGGCCACGCAGATATCGAAATTCGAGCCATAACACGCAATCTATCATCAAATAGTGCGAAAGACCTTCAAAATCGGGGCATCGAGGTTGTCAAGGCAGATCTCGGCGACGGCAAATCTCTTGAGGCTGCACTGCGAGGGTGCGAGGCCGCATACTTGGTTACTGATTTTCGAGGGCCGGGGGGAGTAGAGGAAGAGAAGGAGCAGGGAAGAACATTTGTGGATGCTGCAGTGCGAGCTGGTAGGTTCGAGAATCATATCTCTCTCTTGGATCTCGGCGAAAGTAAAGAACTGATGCAACATTGTAGGCGTCAAGCATATTGTGTTCTCCTCTGTATCAGGCTCAGAAGATGAGAGAGTCGAACACTTTCATTCCAAATATCATATCGAGAAGTACATACAGGCATCAGGGCTTAAATGGGCTGTGATTAGACCAGTAGGTTTTATGGATCTGATCCCACCACCTGGTATTGGGCGGGCCTTCTTCCTGGCAGCGATGAAAGCAGCATTTGGAGACGTGAAACAGAAGTGGATTGCGTGTGAAGACATCGGGAAGGGGGCTGCAAAGGCTTTGATGCAGCCGAACCACTTTAATGGGAAGACCTACGAGATCGTGGGAGACGTGGCAACGGTGAATGAAGTAAAGAGCGCCTTGGAAAGAGCAGACAATGGTCGCACGGAATGGAATGTCTGGCTGCCCAAATATCTGGTTATGTTGTTCTCCCCTTATCATTATAGGCAAATGTTCCAAGTAAGTTGTAGACTGGCTGACTGTTGCATGTTCCTGACAAGAGACAGTGGCTTGCGCTGGGTGTTCAGCCCGGAGAGGTACAGAGGACGAAAGAGCTAATTCCTGACGTTATGAATGTCGAATCATGGGCAAGAAAGAAGACTAAGCAAGAGTAAACTATATGGTTAGATATGCAAATTGTTGGATCTCTCTGTTTTGAAATATTTCTACCTGAAGTTCGAAAAGTATCATTTACATCTTTTGGTAATCAAACTAATTACTACTCAGGGTTTGATAGCCCCATCCGTAAGTGTGAAGAACTTCTTACCTAAGGAACACTAACACTATGAATCATTAAGAAGAGGCATTTTTATAGCAATAAAGGTAAAGGGTTCAATAGCATTATTTACGTAATAGTCACAGTACACAGCCTAGTAAAGTTCATCCCGAAAAGGTAAGCATAAAGTCAAGGTTGCTTCTATAGACTATAACTAATGCTGTACATAGATTAAATTACTAACTGTTCTTATGTTCCTCAAGGAAGTACGTTTGAGAACTCTATGGAGTGAAGCAAACGTCTGATGTTCCTTCCTGCGCTGTAACCCTACTGGATAATGGTTGCTACCGTTGCATCATTTCACTAGAAAACCAAACGTCCATCTGGGTCCTATTTGCTTGCAATACGATTTGCAGGGGATTCTACAGTCCCTCGACCGATTCCTGAAGAGCGCGACTAGAAGATAGCACTACCGCCTACGAAAATGTCGCTTTTGAGCGTGAGGTATGAGGAGGTCTAGAAGGTGTGTGTGTATTGGTCGCGCTTGGAAGTAGTGGGCCATTCGTTGGTATTATTAAGGAGGATGGTTGTCCTTTGCAACCATGGCCCTACTAAGAATAGGCTATGTTTTGCCAATAGGAAGCCTTTCTTTTGACTGCTGAGTGATAGAAAACTACAAGTGAATTGTCTAGATTGCAATGGCTTTTTCTCTTACTCAATGTAACAATCCTTCGCTTCTTCTATATCTACTCTTCCTTATCTCCGAATGAATGTTACGTTTCGCCGAAGGAGTCAAGAAATTGGCCGGTATCTTGAATCCAGTATCCCATTTGTGTACCAAGGGGGTCAAGTGCCATTCCCCCAAAGTCGATCCATGGCTGGCTATCCGAGACAGGAGACAAGGTCGATAGATCGAGGACCTCATTGAACGACCCATTGCGACCAGTTCTTGAAGGAACTCGAGTCGGCGTGGACTCGGGCTGCCACTGGCCTCGGGCCTCGTTATAAACCACAGCCACAGTGTAAAGTGCTCGAAAGATCTGAAGTTGCTTTGCACATGAGGTGTACGCCGGCTTGTGTGAGAGAGACTCCAGAGCGTCTACAAGCGCTTTCAAGCTCTCTAGGTCATTCAGATTGCCGGTCTCAATAACACTGAAGAACATTATGTTGAAAGGCAGAAAAGGGAAGAGAATTAGTCCACCGTTGGCCCATAGCTCAAACAAAGCAGAATCATTATGATAGTTGGTGAGTAGTGCAATGCACGAAGCGTGCTCGCGAAGGCTTATACGAGCAGCATCTGTACACTCAGCAGAGGGTAATTTTGATGAGTGGTTTAGTGTGACGCGGTAGATGACCGTTAGAACTAAATAGTCGGTTGCTCTGGTGGCATGTTGAGCGAAATCAACCGGCATAGTATCCCTGATCGTACCACGCGGGTCTTCATGCCACCGTGCCTGGGCGACCCTGTTAGCAAATGCCGACGCGAATGATCAAACTCGGCATACCATATGCTCTTCCCTCGAAGCGATAAGGGCACGCCACTGTGCTGCGATGTCTTGACCGCGAATAATTCGATGTGCTTCAGGCAACTCCAGTGCGCTCGGGCTAAATAAATCGTCGTATACACGACCAAAAATTCTCGACATTTCGACGCCATCTGTTAGACTTTGTCTACTTGAGATGAGGCCTTGTACTGGGGGATAAGCCTCTGGTTTGGGTATCGTGATATGTTGGTCACAAATTGCCGAAGGACGGGCGAGCCTGAGCGCCATGCTTCTCTCAAGGCAATATATCGACCAGAATAAACAGAATCGTCGATTCCGTTCTTCAGAAGCAAGCGCTGATGCTGAGGAAGCCATGTGCAGCCCCAGTGCTTTGGCGAGCATGACCGCTTTGTTAACGAAAGTCCAGCAAGCATATACTTTGCCTTTGTGGAAACAAAATAAAGCCTGTAACCACGGTCAGATAATTATGCGTCTATCTCATTTGCCGGAGAGGTGATGTGGTATGCAAATAAGTTGTTTCTTACCGCTAGATTCATAGCCAGCGCGGCGTCGGCCGTGGTCGGTAACCAGAAATTCAACGTCGACAAGATCACCTCAAGGCTGCTCTGACATACTCTTGCTTGACTTTCGATGTCATTTTTGGCCTCATGCGATGCCCATCTTGCGCATTCAACGAACAACCAATATAGACCGGAAAGGGATATGATGAGCTCGACATCAGTGACGGGTCCAGGAGAACAAACTTTGATGAGAATTAGGGTGAAATCGCCAAATGACTTCGTCTCTCCCAGCCATGGGACGGTTATGACATTGCGGTCTGAGCCATTCGCAAATCAGTTAATTATAGGCCGAGGGAATCATTTGATCATGAACACACCTTGCACCATTCTCAAGCAGGCCATGGCTTTCTCTATAGGTGGTATCGATAAATCTCTAAAGGTCTTGCCAGGCGGCAGTGTCCTTGCAAACGGTGGACCCTCATCGGGGCCAGTGCCGCGCCGGCCTTGCGAGTCTAGGACGGTTTGCAAAGTCTGACGAGACAACCGGATCTCAGCAGTGGCCTGCGAATGATCTCCAGTGATCTGATGATCTAGAGCTGTCTCAAGCAACTTGGCCACCTGAAGTGCATTTACGAAAAGAGACGTATCGATACCCTCATGATAAGTGACAGATGACTGAGTTGGTCGAAATTGCTTTTCAACTTCATATAATTCAATGTTTTTGCCACTAAGCTGAGGCAACCTTCCATCGGGTGGGGTGTCGAGTCGCTTCATGAGGTGAACTAAGTCGTCAATCTTTTGTGTGATGTGCTCAATCCTTCTTTCACTAGGGGTCGTCAAACGTCAGAAATAATCCTAATCTCGAACTAGAACAACGGCCAGCCACATACTACAAGCTCGATATTAACACCCTCTGTCGCCTCGCTCGTTCTTGCGGCTCTGGGAACGAACACCTGGATGACACTCGGAGGCATTGATTACAAGGCTTATGGCGGTCGCATTTAATCTGGAAGCAAACATTTCAGCGCTACAACATAATCAATCGTGTTCGCTTTGGCTCAAGATACTGACTTTACGTCTGCGGCATCGATCGCACTGGTGGTTCAAATTAGCTCACTGATTACTACTTATTACAGACAGATACCTTTCGCAGCTCTAACGTACAGCGACTTTCGAAACATGTGGACCCCCGGAATCATGTGTAGCATCATTATCTTCATCGCTGCAGATTTCCTCATTATCGCGAAGCACGTCCTCATGGCCTGGCTTTACCGACTGTGAAGACATGCTGGCGACAGTGGTCAACTACGCACGGTACAATCGAAGCCTCCAAAGCTGAAGTGATATACTCCGTACGCCAATGTGCCAGTCAGTGACGACTTATTGATGCAATGTTAGAAGGCCAGTGATCCTGAATGATGATGATGCAAGGAGCGGAAGAACGGACGTTCGCGTCGTCACTTTCTTATGTCTGCTAGTGCGGATATGCGGACCGCCAAGGATCCGCACTCCATAGAATAATGTCTTTTTGCACGGCGGCTCACGACACTCCTCTTGTCCGTCAATCCACAAAGAGAACATTAACACGCGTGGTGAGCGGTTTCAGGGGACTCGAGGAGATTTGAGGACCCATACGATTGGTTTCCAGGAGCATGACATCATCATGGGTGCCATATGCACGGCTCGAGACTTAATAAGTAGTACAGTAGCCTCTGGTATTGCTGGGTCTTCTCTTCCCTTCCTGCCATGTACCCCAAAGCAACGTATTTCGCTCCTTTCATTCCTTTAGGCATCCAGGATCCCAAGTCTTGTTCTACTGTCACTACCAAATCCCCCTTTCTTTTCTTATTGCTATCTCTAAGGTCATTCTTTTATAAATGCAGCAGCACGGCGCAAGTCCAGGCCCTACAGCTTCAGATGGTGTGAATTCTGTGGCCGAGGAAAGAACGCCATCTGCATTTGCTTCCTTCTTTGTGAGTGTCCCGCGGCTTAAGACAATGTACTATCTACGCCATCGACACGGTCAATGCTGATCCACATACATCGACAGAGGACCTTCAGCTATGCCACGCCGAGTCAACGCCTTCTGCTTGGAATCTCAATCGCGGCCGCGATTGTTGCGGGTGTCGCTCAGGCCATGGTTAACGTGGTCATGGGCGAGTTCGTCCGATTACTTGGGAGCGTTAACACTGAGGGCTTCTCTAAGAGCTACATGAGTGCGGTAAGCACGACAGCGTACGCTTGATACTATTCTCCTCCAAAACTAGGTTTCTCAATACTGATTATTGGCTCCCTAGTCTATACTTTGTTTACATCGGCATTGTTAGACTGGTTTGCATCTATCTCTATAGCGCTCTCATGACTTATGTTGCATATCACCTAGTAAGGACCATTCAGTACGAGTACCTGCGAGCGGCTCTCCGTCAAGAGGTTAGCTACTATGACCAAGGTGTCTCCGGGTCAATCTCCACACAAGCAACTTCAAATGGCCTCATGATACAGTCTGGCATTTCCGAGAAGCTCGGTTTGTTCGTGCAGTCAGTAGCCACCTTGGTTGCAGCCTTCGTTATTGCCTTCATTGCCCAATGGAAACTCACATTGATCCTGATCTGTATCGTACCAGCTGTTATTCTACTCGTTGGCGGAGTCAGCGCGTACGATGCTGTCAACAATGGCAAAGTGCTTAAGGTCTATTCAGACGCTGCAAGCTACGCTGAGAACATCTTAAGCGGGATACGGACCGTCAACGCGTTCAGTCTGCAGACCAGGATCCTAGCAAGGTACAACGGGTTCCTAGACACGGCTTTGAAGCTCGGAAACCAGCGAAGCAAGTTCTCCGGAATCATATTTGGTGGCCAGTACTTCGTCATCTATGCAGGAATGGGCCTTGCTTTCTTGCAAGGCTTTGGCATGATTACACGCAGCGAAGCCGATCTTGGTTCTGTCTTCTCGTATGCTTCATCCTCTCCATCAGCAATCATTAACCATGTTTAACTTACACACTAACTGATAGTGTACTCTTTTCTGTCATTATTGCCGCATCCACAATCATGCTGACGGGACCCAACTTCATCACTTTTGGGCGAGCAGCGTCTGCTGCGGTCGATTTGTGCAAGCTCATCGATAGAGAGTCTAAGATTGATGCATTTGATGCCTCCGGCGTGCAGCCTACCGCTTTGGTGGGCGATGTTGAGCTCGACTCTGTCAACTTCAGTTACCCGATGCGCCCCAATATCGTCGTCCTGCAAGATTTCTCGCTCAGCATTCCTGCTGGCAAAGTGACCGCTCTTGTGGCAAGTTCTCTGCGTGATTCTCATGGCAACTGCGGAGGCAGCTAATATTTTTCTCAGGGACCCAGCGGCTCCGGCAAGAGTACCATCATTGCTCTTCTCGAGCGTTGGTATAATCCGTCGTCGGGACAGATCAGAATTGACGGCCGGGACACCGAGACCTTAAATTTGAAATGGCTTCGAACACATGTTCGATTAGTCCAGCAGGTAACCACTTCTGCTCGAGCATTTCAAGTTGTAAATTCCGCGGCTGACTGACAGATACAGGAACCGGTGCTTTTCAACGGCACTGTCTTCGATAATATTGTCCACGGCCTCATCGCCACTGAATGGCAGCACGAGCCCCGTGAAAGACAAATGGTTCGCGTCATTGATGCCGCAAAGTTGGCTTTTGCGCACGAATTTATCATGCAGCTCCCCGGCGGGTACGACACCTGTGTTGGCGAAAGAGGTGGCCTGCTATCTGGTGGTCAGAAGCAGAGAATCGCTATTGCTCGCAGTGTGATTTCGGAGCCCCGTATCCTCTTGCTAGATGAAGCTACCAGTGCTCTTGACCCGAACGCCGAAGCCGTTGTGCAGAAGGCTCTTGACAGCGTTTCGCAAGATCGTACGACAATCGTCATCGCACATAAGCTCTCTACTATCCGCAATGCTGACAATATTGTGGTCATGTCCAAAGGCCAAATAACCGAGCAAGGTACGCATGCGCAGCTCAGCTACTCGACAATGATGGCATTTACGCCAGATTAGTCAAGGCCCAGAGCCTATCGCTTTCATCCCAGCACCTGGAAGACTTTGGGCACCAGAAGTTCAAAAGTGAGAAAGACTGCGATATTTCTGTGGAAAAGCTCGTCTCCTTTGAAAGACCGCTCAGTGCGGAGGAAAATCATCTCAATATGGTAAGGGGAAAGGAAGATATCCAAGCACCCAAAGAGATTGGATTGCTTCACTGTATTTGGAGGCTGGCACGATCAACTCCTGAACTACATCTGTGGTACATATTGGCCGGAACTGCTTGCGTAGCAGGAGGTATGTAATTGCTCCCGGCGGGGCTTCGTATAACGCGAGCGTCGCTAACGATACGACAGCTGCTGTTAATCCAGGGCAAACCTTGCTACTAGGCAAGCTTGTGGATATAGTTGGAGTCGACGACCCTACCGAAGACGCCAACAAACTTGCTCTGATGCTGCTTGTTCTTTCTCTGGGTTGCCTGTTGTGCTACTACACTCTGGGCTGGGCCATGAATGTAATTGCAAATGTAGGTATCCACTTCGGATCCGGAGTCATTCGCATCAACCACTGACCGTGTGACATACCAGACATTGAGCACTAGAGTACGTTCTGATATGATGAGATCCTTCCTCCGCCAGGACCAACGCTTCTTTGACCGTCCAGAAAACACTGTTGGTGCTATGGCCGCTAGGCTTGATTCCAATCCACATGCTATACTCGAGCTGATGGGGATCAACATATCCTTCTCCATTATTTCTATCATCAGCGTTGTCGCATGCTGTATAATTTCGCTCGTTGTGGCCTGGAAAGTTGGACTACTCGGCATCTTCGTCGGCCTGCCACCTCTCCTGCTGTCTGGATGGTTGCGGATTAAATTGGAGATGCGCTTAAACACGATCATCAACAAATCCTTCAGTCAAAGCGCGTCATTGGCATCGGAAGCAATCCTCGCCATTCGGACTGTGTCTTCGCTCGCTATCGAGGTGAACGTTTTACAAAGATATACAAAGGAGCTCGATGCTGCTATCCACAATTGCACGCCTCAGTTGTTCCACGTCATGATATGGTTTTCATTCACGCAAGCCGTTGAGCAGTTTGTCCTTGGTCTAGGCTTCTGGTACGTCTTCGTGTGGCTTTTAACATCTAGCAATCAAAGACTAACGCTCAGCAGGTGGGGATCAAAATTGGTTACCAATGGCGAGATCAGCTTCTACCAATTTATAGTCTCATTCATGGCCATATTTTTCTCTGGCACGTCCGCTGGAACCTTTTTCAGCTTTGCTGGTAGTAAGTCTACTGAACCGGTCGCCATACAAAGACTCGTCCCAATATTCCTTGTGTAGGTTTTACCAAGGATCACCAGGCGGCGAAATACTTTTTCTGGCTTTCTGAGCTGCAACCGACCATAATTGAGACCGATACGAATAAAGAAATCGGGCCGGGGCAGGGCTATAAGACCTACGAACTAAATGATTTGCGATTCTCCTACCCACTTGCTCCAGACATTCAGGTTTTGAAAGGTATTTCGATGACAGTAAGTACTCCTTGCAATATTGAAGAATATTAAGACAAAAGGAAGGACTAAACTGTGACAGATTCGACAAGGCGAGTTCGTCGCATTCGTTGGCGCGTCAGGGTGCGGCAAGAGTACCATGATCGCCTTACTCGAGCGTTTCTACGACCCGACAAGTGGCAGCATTGTCATTGACTCGCGACCTCTACAGGTCATGAGTCCAACAAGATACCGTCATAAGGTATCCCTTGTTCAACAGGAACCGTCCTTATTCCCTGGAACAGTACGCGAAAACATTATGTATGGCACCGATGCCACTGAAGTGCCTGATACTGAGCTTGAGGTGGTGTGTCGAGCGGCGAATATCTGGGACTTTGTTTCCTCACTCCCTGAAGGCCTGGACACGCCTTGTGGTGTGAGGGGCAGTCAATTCTCTGGTGGCCAGAGGCAGCGCATCGCCATCGCTAGGGCTCTTATTCGTCAGCCAAACGTACTTCTGTTGGATGAGGCGACTAGTGCTTTAGACACTGAGTCGGAGCGTGTGATGCAAGCAGCTCTGATGGAAGCTGCCAGCAGCAACAGAATCACCGTTGCGGTCGCTCATCGTTTGTCGACCGTGCGCGAGGCCAATCGCATCTTTGTATTCCTCGATGGTCGGATTGTCGAGGCTGGGGCTCACGAAGAACTTATCCTACAAAACGGCATGTATACTAAGATGTGCGAAGCTCAGAGCCTCGACAGTGATACAGCAATTCCGTAGAGGTAATCTTCAGGTGGCTCAAACGAATGTCCAGCTGCCCTCTTACAAAGCCTGTAAAGGGCCAACATTCTTCTCAAGCGTCAGCCTCGACAATTACCTATTTCTGGAAGAACTACTCCCTTATTTCTAGTATCGTTTATAATGGTTGGTCTTTGTGCAATTTGCATATAAAGTAATCCTTCTTCTAGAGTAGGCTAATCAATTTCTAATAGCTAGTACACTTCAACGGTGCATAGCAAACCAGAGGTTCAATTTACCTATCTGGTCCCATGTTTTGCGAGCACAACATCTGCCAAGCATCATTCGTCAAAGTCTCCAGGCTTTATGTACCTTGAGATTATATAAATTAAGTATCTAGCTTAGTATATAGAATTTTACTCTTTTCTAATTGCCTGTAATATTAGGAAAGCTCCTAACAGCTCCTAGGTATTACAATCTGCTGCAACTATCCTACTAGATGCCTTTATTTGTAGAGAGGTTAGGCTGTATGCACGACCTCTAGAACAGTATATATATCTCTAATCCTACAAATCTTTTGTCCCTTAGGGATTTGTCTCTATTTACTGCTGATTATATACTATAACTGCTCACGCTCCTCTCATGCTCCTCTCACGCAATTGTGCCTGATTTCCCCCAGTAAATACGTCTCACACCAGGCCAGGAAAATGGACTCTGAAACCTCGACAGCTGGAATGAGTTTCAGACAGAGGACCGACATCAACTTCTTCTCGTCCAGCTCCAGGAAAAACTGGAATCGAGATCGACGCCTGCAACCCCTTAGCGCGAGAGGAGCGTCTTTGAATCAATCTAGCGGCGTTCCAGAGCTCAACTAGGGAGGCCTTACCAGGGGCGGGGCGGGGCATGCTAGGGGCAGAGAGTATTCCTTGCCGAGCTCTTCTCGCAACAAATCCATAATAGGTTACGTTGAATACATTCTAAATTATGAGCAACATGTCGTTACTAACGCGATATGGAGAGCCTGCGTCTTTCGAGATCCTCCCATTGGTGTGCAGACGCGACTCAGATGGCGATCTAGTAGATGCGGAACGTCTCGTATTCGGGCCGTTTGGATGGTGAATGCAGATCCCAGGCCTCTACATCCCATCATCTTACCTTATTCGTGATCTAACCACGTGTTACGGCAAACCTTAATGGTGTTAACAGGCAAAGCCTGTCCAAAATTCTTCTGGTTTTCGCCTTCTTACCCACCTAGGCTCTGAGGGTGTAAACCGGGCGGGGCTAGGTGGGGTACAGGATAGGGGAATGAATATCATTTATGAGCATGGCTGCTCTTTATTCAAGGAGATTTCACGAATTGTCCCCGTGTTCTTTCATTTGCTGTTTGCTTGCAATTGTCTCCTCGGCTATACGAGAGTCGGCTTCGCAATTGGATTTACCATGTCGCGAGACGATAGATCTAGCGAATTCACCGGCGTACTTGGATTCTTCCTTGCTATATGCACTATTCTAGTTTCATTACGGTGTTATTGCAAGATAGTTCTTGTCAAGTCTTTCGCGGCTGATGATTACCTTTCTGTTCTGACGCTAGTACGTTCAATCCATCATCAGCAATTCACACTTAGCTACCTGCTTTTTCTGACCCTTTGCCTTCAGATTTCGTTTGCTATGTTCTGTACACTGGCTTTGCTGGGTCTCGCTAATGGCACTGGCAAAAAGCAATATCTCATTCCTACCGAACGCTATCCTGATGGCATGAAGGTAATTTCAAATCAAACACCTTCCTACATGCTGCATCCCAGTACTAATAGTCGCATTCCAGTGGTGGTGGGCTTGCGAGCCAACTTACGTGATATGCGGCATCTTTCTGAAACTCAGTATCGGTATCTTTCTACTCAGGATCGCCGTTGATCGGGTACATCGACTAGCTCTTTGGGTTTGTCTCATCACTGTCGAGGTCTACAGTGTATTCTTTTTGATGCTTTTCGTCTTTCAGTGCACACCTATCAGCTTCTTTTGGGAGCGATTTCGTGGTGCCAATGGTCGCTGTGTCAATTCCGATATCGTGGTTGGCTCGTTTTATGGATACTCGGCAATAAGTTGCATTACGGACTGGGCGTTCAGCATTATACCTATCTTCATTGTGCGGAAGCTGCAAATGAGTTCTCAAAAGAAGATTACTGTCGCGATCATCCTTGGATTCTGTGCTATGTAAGTCACTAACCAAACTACATCCAAACCCTACTTATGGAAGACACTAACAGACCGTCGTAGTGGTTCTACCGCAACTATCGTCCGCTTACCCTACATCAGCGGGATGAACGATACAGCTGAATTTTTGTATTCAACCACCGACGTGGCGATTTGGTCTACCTGCGAAACAGGCATTGGTCTTGCGACATCTGCAGCCGCAACTCTACGCCCTCTCCTTCGTCAAGTCTTTGGCGAGCTATCCACCACTGGTGAAAGCGCATCGCGCAAGCAGTCCAGAAATTGGGGCGGTAACAACCCATCACGCTCTGGTTACATAGCACATTCTAGTGGAAAAGATGGGGGTGCAATTCAACTGAAAAGTCACGATTCGAAATTCGCACAGACTCATTTGACCGCGAACGGAGATGCGCTCAGTCAAACAAGTAGTACAGTACGGTTGACAGAGGATGAGCAGAAAGGCAAAAGGTCGGATGAGGAACAAATTGGTGGGATCAGGAAGACTGTAAAGATTACACAAACGTAAATAACAATAAATAGTACCTGGGCCTAAATCTATTTAGAAGTATATAATAAATAAGTAAACTTATGTAAAAGTAGTAATAAACCAAATAATAAGAAAATAGTTCGAGCTGCCTACTAATTACCGTTCATTTCAGGTTATCATTGGAAGTAGTTGAAATCTCACAACACTACTCAGTGTCAAATCAGTTCAATCTGTTGAATATCGCTGTTGTTGATGTGTGTAGTTGAACAAGGTTATTGCCGGTGTATCTCACGCGTTCAAATGGGAAAGTAAGATAGGGCAAACTATGGTGGCTGAGATCACAAGTATTTTGCGTGGTTGGTCATGCACCTAAATGTTCACAAATTCTGTCTATATTTAAACATGTACAGATGACTCTTCAATTCTTCAGCCAAACAGCTCCACAGGAAACGGCAGTACCACCAGTCCACTGGAGAAGCTCCCAAAAGGGCAAACTCTACGATGCAATTGTAAGAGTGGCTCCATACAAAGCCCCTGGTCTAGAAAGGCTACCAGCAATTGCATGGAAAATGCTATGGCTGGACGCAATAACGTGACCATATCTTTATCGTATTATGGTGCAAGATGGGGCCAACGCTGATTCTGGCGAGTGCGATATTACAAGCACTTGTGTACAATATTCTACGAGTAGCTGCTGCGCCATGGTGATATCGGAAGACCGCGGGAAGAAAAGTGGGACTGAGATTGAAGTTGGCCCGACTTTCATCCACGTGACTCTTCCACCTTACCAGAGCTCAATGCAAACAAACTGCCTCGTCCCTTCGTCCTCAAGATCACATACCCGGACAATCGACATGGCGACGAGGCGGCCCCACACGAAGTCACGTCTTGGTTGCGAGCAGTGCAAAACCCGCAGAGTAAAAGTACGTAAAGTTCCTGGAACATTCACGCTTGCTCGTTAACAGTGATAAAGTGCGATTTAGCTGCTCCGAAATGTTCGCATTGTTGACGGCGAGACCAAGAGTGCTCGCTCACTGGAGTCCATATTTATCTTGCAAATTCTAGAAGTATCAACAATCTGTCTCTAGGGATCACGTCGGGGTATACATTCTCAAGCACCAATACATTCGACGACGGAAGAAACTCATCTGCACTGGTAGAAATAAATTGACGCATTTCTACACCAGCGAAACTTCGAGCAGTATCATGATCTTGCCTCAAGCCACTCATCTGTGGAAGAAAGAAATGTTCCAACTTAGCCTCGAGCACCCTATCCTTCTTGACACACTCCTTACAACTGCTGCTATGCACAAATTGGTCCTACAGCCAACAAGTATTCGGACTGCCCCTACTAACTATGTCCCTTATTACATACGACATCATTGGTGCTCGCCGACTCATGCTTATCTGTTGCATCCAATACCAATGTCAATGTTGCCCTGCTAGGCAGCAATCTTTACAATAATCATCCTAAACAGTACTGATCATCATACAGCGCATTACAGCAGCCTTTATGCATATACGTCCCGCTCGATTCTACTGCAGTCTCAATCATTGTACAAATCTTGACCAAAGCTCATGAACCATTAGCAATCAAATCAGGTAGTCATGACCCGATTGCTGCATGGAAAGCCATTACTGGTGGTCCACTCATTGCTATGGAGTTGATCAATTAGCACAATTTATGAACCACATTTTAACTCAGTGACGATTGAACCAGGACAAAGGTGTCAGGATGTCCAAAAGTTCTTGATCCGCAGAATGTGACCGAAGTTGGTGGGCGACAGGGAGCTGTTGGCGTAGGTGGGCTGCTGCTGCTACAAGGTATATAGAGTATCCCACCGCCACAATCAGATGTTGATCTCATAAATCTACGCGGCTTTAAGTTCCTTGCGACACAGCACGGCTGGGCGGCGAACAACATCATCGAATATGAGCTTATCCTACCCAATAGCACCGTAGTCAATGTTACAGAGTTCAGGTATCTAAGTCTCTAGAAAGCGACCAAAGGCAGCGGTAGTATCTTCGGAATAGTTTCACGTATAAAACTCAAGGCATATCCGATTATAAAGGTATGATCCTATCTTTAACAGTATTGATATGTTCTAGCACTCGGCTTGCAGAGGTCTTCACAGGCAGTTATTCCTATAGCAGTGACTGTAACAGGATAGATTATAAAGGATTATATGAGTATACTTTCTAATTACTATCTATAGAAAATCTCTTTACTGTTATATAAAGCCCTGATATACTGCTTTCAATCTTGCCTAGTTAGTACTAAACCTTAACAGCCTGGAAAGTTATAATCTTACTTGTTCATTCAATATTCTCCTCTGTGTCACCTGCAATGAAGCAGCTGACAGCTTCATCAAGCTGCTGGAGAGAGTTCGTCGAATTCATGGATCCACGCATCGACGCAAGCGATCCGCTATCGGATCGTGGATGTGGGGGATTGGGTGGGCGGATAACGTTGCTCAACCGCGTTGCCCATTTTTCGTCGTCTTCCTCAGTCTCGTCAATAGACCTGTCCTGGCCTATGCGGATATGTGAACCTTGGTTGCTGTGTTTGACGCTTTCATCACCTGATCTACGAATACTATTTCTAGCCTGGAGATTCTGTCGTTTCGTAGCTACAGGATGTGGTGTCAGAACAGGTGTGGCCGGTTGGGAGGCTATCGTGGCCAGTTAGCTCATTAACGAAACATCACGGATGACACTGACTGGTTTTCCTAAGTAGTTCTTCTTCACAAAGAGAGCGTGGAAACCCACTGATCGGGAATCCATTTCGAAGCTCAGGCTTCATCGCATCATCCGTAAGGTGAAGATCAATAGTGATAAGAGCCGATTCCGAAGCCACAGGTATCACAATAGGCTCGATCCGAAACTCGAGTATCTCAATCATGTCCTCTAGCACATTACGATTGAGCTTGATATCTTGAGCATTTTCTGCATCGGCGACGTCATGTATGCGGAAGAACGGCTGGAAGTTGCGTCTCTTGAATTTGCTTTTGATGTGTTCACCAAGATAACGTATGTTCTCGGATTCGGCTGCAAATCTACACCTGATAATGCCTAGAGACTGTTAGAAACTTTAGAAGCCTGAGATAGAATTTGACTTCGAACCTTTGTAAGCCCAAGATCCTGCGTGCTCCACGAGCGGGCCCGTTTTGTCGAAATAGAATGAGCTCGAGATAAGGCGGTGCGCGATTTTCTCGATCACGCCCTTCATCTCGTTAGAGGTGAGATTATTCTTTACATGATTGCGGAGTATCCAGATGTTATCTTTTGCGTCCATTTTCGGTACAGGAGCTGTCAATTTCGGGTTAATGCGCACATAGCGCTGTGCGGCTATGGGAGAGGAAGTGCCCACGACATCATTACGGAAAGCGGTCCACGCCAGTTCTGCATTCAGACAGTTCTTGATTTGTCGTTTGAATAAATGATACCACGACCTTGGTTCGCTGTAAGGCTTGTACGCATTCTCTTTTCGTTTTTCATCCCTATTTGCCTTATTGTACGCGGTGCCAAGCGAAAGGAGAATGTCTGGATGACTGCCTTTTGTTTCTGGCCATATCAGCATGCTCTCATAGTTTGCAATACGAACCGGATTGTTGTAATACAACGCTCCATCTATGAAGACTTCTTTGGTACGTGGATTGACGAAAGGTTTGAAGTATGTTGGCGCAGCAGAGGTTGCACGAGCTCTATGAACGTATTAGGCATCAGCGCGATCGTATCTGGGTCACTCAAACATACGCCTCGTGGATCTTCAGCCCATTTTCTGGATTATCATGCTGTGAAAGTTTATAGCCCACTTGAAACGTCAGCGATGTAAAAGTTGGCTCACGGTATCTGTAACACTTCATACTTTCAGAATCATGTTTGCGGTTGTAATT
Organism: Aaosphaeria arxii CBS 175.79; assembly: GCF_010015735.1. Classification (NCBI taxonomy): domain Eukaryota; kingdom Fungi; phylum Ascomycota; class Dothideomycetes; order Pleosporales; genus Aaosphaeria; species Aaosphaeria arxii. Next base: position 2,774,701 of record NW_022983475.1, read on the forward strand.
AGCAAATATTACCGCTTTTTCCCCGGTCTCTGTCACGGCCGTGACGGCTACCTTTCGTGCAGGTCCAGGAGCGCTATCAGGAATGCTTCCTGCGAACATAGCATCGTCTCCAAAGGTTCCAGTCAGAGTTGTGACCAGTGGTTTCGTCTGGTATTTGCTTTTCCCAATTCTACGTGGAAACCTTTTAGTGAACGCTGCATTCATGAGCCACGAAAGACTTCATGCAATCCTCTACGTGCAAGTTTTTGATGCCCAGAGCTAGATATATGATGCCACCAGCGCTAAACTATCATTAGTATTTATAGTATCGGGATAATAGTTGACTTCACACAAAGAGGTTGTACACACCTAGTGCCCACAATAAGGTCAAAAAAGTCTTGAATTGGTATTCTGCCACCCAATTCCTGTTGAATTCTTGTCAAAATCTCAAGTAAAACGGCACCTCTGGCTCCTCCGCTGTTGTCTTTAGTCAGTTGAGCAGTACTTTCTACTTTACTAGACACTTACCCATCTAAAGACAACACACGAACACCTGCAAGAGGGGGTTTGAAAAATATCGGCCAGTGAGAGGAAAAAACAGTATGTGCTTGATGTAGAGGACAGGAGGTCATCGCATAGGAGTAGAGCAAGTTCGGATGGGGTCTGCCATAGCTCTTGATGCAAGGAGTACACAATACATGCCCACAAGGTAGGGGATGTTCTGCAAGTTCACGAAGACATGAAAAACATGTCTGGTGACTAATGAATCCCTGTGCTCCGTCAAGCTTCTTGTAAAACAGCTCCATATTCGTATGGTGAAGCTTTTTGACTACCGTGACCTCACTCAGCGAAGGAGGTTGCATAAGTCGTGCACTCAGATCGTGTTGCATCTTAGTAAGATGCAGTTGGAGATATTGAAGCCATGCGTCTCCGAACTGCTCGAACGTAAAATCGGACATGTATTCACCGGGACGCATGACATTGCCTTTTGAATTTTGATGACCTTTGCTATGGCTCCCTGGGACGTTTACGCAGGGCTCTCCGTTTTTACCCCTGTATTTGCACGGCCAGTAGCTCGCACAGAAGTTCTCCAGAGCGGTATCACAATGCAGCAAGTAGTGTTTCTCGAAAACCTCTTGCGGTGGGCCTAGCAAAAATTGCTGTCAGTAACGACTCAGAGCGGGTTTGCTGACCTAAAGCCCTTACCTCTTATGTTTTGGCGAACACAGTCAAGAAGAATGCACGATGCTACCATGAAACTTAGCTCCTGGAAAAGCCTACAAGCATCAGTAAAAAGACGCTTCATAGCCACAGCGAGCTTGAGAATGTTTCCGCCAAAGTCCAATGGTATTGGATTGATCTGAAACGATACGTCCATGAAGTTGAAAGGTACGTCTAAGTCAGTGGAGAAATGCTCAAAAGCGGACTGCAGGTAGACGTTGAGCGTGTCAGAGGTAGACAGCATTCTTGACCTTCGTTTAGAGTTGGATGATTCCTTACAGCGTCTAGACACAGCATCATGAAGAGTCTGAACCTGGCTGTTGATCATCATGTAACGCCCCTCCCCTGGTATCCGGACAACGGTGATGGAAGAGTAGTAGCAGAGCAGCAAGTCTTGCATCGTATTTATTTTCTTGCCTTTCTCAACCCAGAAGGTTTTGAGATCTTTGTACGTAGGATCTCGTTCAATAGCCCCGGCCACGTCCGACATTAAAGCATGAGTCGCATAGTCTGGATCCCATGACTTCTCATCAATCTTTGTGTCTGAAACATTGAGGGCTATTACCACGTGAGGCAATGTTGGTTGATTCAATGACTTTTCGATCGAAGATCTTGCCCAGTTGATGATGGTGGACAGTACGGTAGACTCGAATGTTCTATCAACAGAGTCAGTAAGTCACACGACATTTTTGGATTATTTGGACTGCCGAAGCAAGAAGAAAGTTTTACGAGAATATCCTAGTGCGTCTCTATACTTCGAGCGATATGATCAGATATTACGATACCGTCCTGAGGAACTGTATGAGGAACTTGAGGCGATGAACACATAGCATTGCGGAGTACAAAGACAATGACGTCTGAGAATGTGTACAATAATCGAGGGTAGAGCTCAGTGACTGAGTATTGGCGCTTCTTTTGTGCCGGAGAGATTGCCCACTTCAATTCGTGGCGCGTGGAGGTCAGTCTCTTTGTTAATCGTTGCGTTTTCGATGCTTTCTCCTTAGACTTCTTCTCGCCTGTGGCCAGATATTTTTCACGCATCTGCTCGCTGATAGGGATGTTCTCGCCTCCTTCTAAGCCCTCACAGTCGGCTAGAAGAATTGGGTATTCAGAAGTACAAGTGCTAGGATCACTGTATAAGTGAACGTCTCCGGAAGTAGGGATATTTCCATTGGAAATTGACCCCACCACGGGTGTTGGGAATTTGGCCCAAACCTCGAGTTGTCTTGTTGCTGTTCGATAAGCATTCTTATCAAGGTACTCTTTCCCGCTCCAGTTTGTCTAATGAACGAGACAAGCTGTGGAAATCTTGCTTCGTGTTCACCGGTGTTGCTTCCTGCCATGATTGCCGCATAGCGACCATAGTCTTGGAGGAAGGGCTTGTTATCCTAGTCTCGAGCAAGCCTAAACCAAGTCGTATCCTCGTCTTCTCTGTGCAGTATCTCTTGAGCTTGTCTCTCTCTCGGGGGGGTGAGTATATCTTTGAATCTTCGTACGATAGAAGGATTTGCTTTCTCATGTGGTAGACCATCAGGTCCAACCCTTCCTGGCTTGTGCTGGGCCTGTCTCAACCAACAAGGGTCGCAGAAGTCCATCCCGCAATATGAGCAGTTCCAGATGTGAGTCACAAACTGTTCACAGTCTTCGCATGCCTTGTGATCGTTGACCCTAGTTTGGGTTGCATCTTGAGAGAAAGAATGAAGAGACCCTATAAGTGCATTTGTGGGCAGCCGATGGTTCAACATTAGTCCCTTCAGACTCCTACTGACAGGTATATCCGGTCTAGCAGAAACATTCAAATTCGAAGAGACCAGTTCTGTGGAACGTCGTCGAGGATTGTTCGACATAAGTACTTGAAAAAGGGTACAAATAAAAACATAAACCTTGGCGGCAATGCGAACCGCGCAGGAAGTGCAGATTGAGAGCGAATATTCGAAGGGGGATCGACATAGGTGCCAACAGGAAAATCACTTCAGCTTCATCAGGCTGGCTTTTATATTAGCATACTGCTACCGCTTGGATGCAAAGACGGCGCAGCCAAGGTTGGGGGGACAGCCTGATCATGGTAATCCGTACGTGCTGAAGTTACCATTTGCTGGTCATGTATGACTGACATGCTCTAGATTTGCCTTCAATATACGAGCTTCCAATCATATCTGTTGTTTATGCCATGTCGGCACAAGGCTGCGCCTTCGTTTTCCTGGTGGTGTCTTGTATCAGGCTGAGTGGACAAGGAGTATGAAGTTCCAAGCTTACATCTCATGAGATCGATATCAAATCAGAAAGGGCTGTCTCCGTATTTGTAAACTAGGAACAATCTAGGTCCTCTAGTCTTTAGTCTGTAATACCTTGGTGTCGGCGTATCATGGGCGGATTGGCGAGAGAATCGTCCTCTATCTTATTACCCTCCCGAATTCTTTTCGTCAATGCAACAGCTCCCTTGGTGATACAAGCCGATAGGGGCAGGAAATGCTTGACCCCTCTTTACTATTTCAACTGGCATGTCTTGAGCATTGCGGGTGTAGCTGCGACAAACTATGCAATGCCTCCTACAGACCAGACAATACCTTGCCTCGTGTGCAATTCCGTTAGTATACTTACTACTTACTGTACGGTTACTAATTAC